>NW_017671925.1:40344-42849 GCF_001879085.1 Nicotiana attenuata | reverse complement strand
GTTTAGATTTATTCACAAAAACAGTTGCTTAGATGGAAGAATGAGCATTAAAGTATTTGTAAGAGCCATAGTTTATGAACTGATAACCGCGATCAGTCAACATTCGAGGACGAATGTTCCAAAGCCTGGAGTTCCCGTGTTACACCCCGAGTTTTCATACGTGAGAGTACGTCGTAAGTCATTGATGTAAGCTCGAAAATCAGATTATATTTGGAAGCAAATAAAGTAAGTTAATAATGTTACCTTGGAGGTTACAAATATTTAAGATCATGAATAACAAGTACCAAAAGGGGTTGGAAAGCTTAGTCGCTAAACGAATTGAAGAAAATAAGTTTCGTCAAAAATCGACAAGTTTGGAATGTTATAACATATTCTTTTGGGGTGAGACTAGGGTGATTAATATGATGAGGAGGTTAATTTATGAGTTATTGTAGTCGTATGATAGTCGTGTGTTATGTTTTTAAGTCAAACGAGTTATGGAACAAAGTTAGCAAAGGTCATCACAAGTTGCATTTATAATGTGCTGAAATTTAGGTCAAATGTAGATGCTTTTTTCTCCAAATATGCTTGGAATCATGGGGTGTTCTACCTACCAAATTTAAGATCTACGAGTATAGTTTCTAACGCATTAAACCGTTAATCAATACGACATAGGAGTAGAGAGATATTCGCGTTTTCGCGAGACCGCGCAAGCAGCTCTCAGTGGGACCCACTTAGGCGGTGGTCGACCTACTTCACTTTATAAACGATTTGGACGCCTATTTTTCACTTATATTCAACTCAACTTCGTCTCCAAACTTTTCCTAACCCTTCTAAACAGATTCCACAATGGTTTGAAGTGATTACACCATATTTCAACATCAAAACTTAGTTCTAGTGAAGAACAACACCTCTTTGAGGTTGTGTTGTCATTGAGGATTGTTGTGGGCTGTATTTGGATGAAATTCCAAGTTGTTGCTGCTGTCTAAGGTGAGTATAACAGCCTACTAATTGTGCTTAAGCTTGCTTGTATGTTGGTTAAGTTGTTAGGATGATAAACTACAAGATAGTACTTGGATTAGCTTAAGTCACTTCTATGGTGTTGTATTGCTATTGAGGGTTGTTGTGAGCTGAATATAACTTGGATTTCGACTTGAAGTTACTATAGGAGTTGTGTGTATTGTGTTCTTGCATGTGCTTAAGGTTATCTTGATGTTGATTAAGTTAAATGGATGGAGTAGACATGAACTAGTGAATAAAGCTACTAATTGAAGATAGTTGGAGTTGAGGATTGTTTCCTTTGTTATAAATATATGGTATAAGGATGGAATCATTGATGAATGACTTCATCATCATGTTAATGATACTGTTAAATTAATGTAAGAAGTCTATAAGGGGTGATATGGGTTATACGGATTACAATCGGAGCTTGCCGCTCGTCGTGAAGTAGTTGTGACTTGTTGTTGTTATATGGTGTCTTGTTATTGATATTTATAGGTTGCTGGACTTCCCTGGCTGTTGTTGTTGGTATATGGTATTGGAGGAGGCCCTTGTTACAAGGGAGATGCTGCCCGAATTTACGTAGACGAGCTACTAGCTTAAGTTACAAACTTAGCCTTTGTTGAACGCTGATTTTGAATCTCCTTATGCTATGATAGATCGAGTTGACTTGTTTGAAGAGTTGCTTGAAGGTATTAAGGATTCAACATGTTTAAGGTATGTTAAGGCTCTTCCTTCATTCTTTTGGCATGATCTAAAGTGAAACGAACATAAACGATACGCTATTTCATAATGAATCTACTCCTAGCAACTAAGGTTGTCCATGTTATTCTTTCCTTACAAAGTTATTCCAAGAAAGTGTATATGATCCTTAAGTCCTAGTGAAGTTCATATTGATGATATGATGTCCAAAATGTTAATCGATGGTGCAATGACCTTATGTCACTCCAAAAGGTTTAGAACGTGACTCCATGAGTCCAGCATGCATTATATATGTATCTATTTTACTCTACCGAGTCGCGCTATAGTCGGCCGGGTATGGCACCTATTGTGCAACCACAGATCAGTTGGGTTTACCGAGCTCCACATGTCCGGGTACGATTCTACCGAGCCTTATGATGGCCGGGTACGTTTTTACCGAGTCCTCTTTGAGGCCGGGTATGATATGATGATGATGATGCCCACAGAGGCGTATGTTTTTAAAAGTTTATGTATATATATGTATTATGCATTTCATGTCAGTAGCCCCCAGAGGCACTCAGATGTTACAGGTTGTATCTCCTCTAACTCTCTTTACATTACTGTTCTGGTTTATGCTTTCCTGCCTTACATACTCGGTACTTTATTCGTACTGACGTCCCTTTTGCCTGGGGACGATGCGTTTCATGCCCGCAGGTCCCGATAGACAGGTTGACATTCCTCCTAGTAGGCTATCAGCTCAGCGAAGGTGTTGGTGTACTCCACTTGCTCCGGAGTTGCCTATTTGGTCAGTATGCTTTGGATATGTATTTGATTGGTATGGCGGGC
>NW_017671925.1:0-40325 GCF_001879085.1 Nicotiana attenuata | reverse complement strand
GGGATTAAACCCATCAAAACAAGGGAGCTGATGATTTCCATATGTAATAAAAAGCTCGGTACAGCCTGAATGGACACAAATGAGTCTAAGACTAGGAGCAATTAGAAGAGATGAAATGCTGCCCCGGTAGTAGAATAAGGGTGTAATTGTGATAGCTAAGAGGATGACATTTAGGCCTTTGATTGAGGAATAATTTAAAGAAAAGGGATTTTATGAATTGCATGGGATTGGAATACCCCCATAAGATGAATGTTGATAGGATGCTATGAAATATGGTTATGAAAGTATAGTATCGTCCCTAGGTGGATCGGACAAATCACTTCAGATATTCCCCGATGAGATGTGAGCCTTAGTGACAATGTATTACGTAAGAGATTTTAAGTTATCAATGGTGGATTATAGATCAACATTAAGGTGAATCAATAATAGATGGATAAGAGTTCCAACATATGAGAGGAGATTATGATGCCATAATTTAGATGAACAGTAATAAGGAAGAATTAAATGACTTAGATTTATACATATAGGATAAGCAGCGAGAGAGTAACCTGGAGTTGGGTAGCAAACCTCGGTAATAATAAACCGAAGTAAGTGTTATGGTATAGTATAACCTACCTAGATGTAGTAAAGCCATAAGGATAGATATACAAGGCTATGAAACAAGATATAGCAATAGTCGTAAGTTTGATAAAGTACCAAGCGAAGAACTTTAGTACACCTATAGATGCCTAGAGGGACATCTTGTCATAGTTATGTATATGTTCACAAAGTGAGGCCTAAAGATTGGATAGAAGCTGGAGGGAAAAGGAGAGAAGAGTCGCATAGTCACACATACAAGTACACAGTTGTACATGATACATGACAAAAGTGGTATCACCACAGGTCGTGTTATGAGAAAGAGGCCTAAAGGGGGGAATACCCTGGCCCTTGGATTTATTTACAGAATAATTTCCCAGATGTTAAGGACAATATTAAAGTATTCGAAAGAGCTACAAGTTATGAGGCTGATAAATGCATCAGTCAACATTCGAGGACGAATGTTCCAAAGGGGGGAATGATGTTACACCCAAGTTTTCATACGTGAGAGTACGTCGTAAGTCATTGATGTAAGCTCGAAAATGAGATTATATTTGGAAGCAAATAAAGTAAGTTAATCATGTTACCTTGGAGGTTACAAATATTTAAGATCATGAATAACAAGTACCAAAAGGGTTGGAAAGCTTAGTCGCTAAACGAATTGAAGAAAATAGGTTTCGTCGAAAATCGACAAGTATAACATATTCTTTTGGGGAGAGACTAGGGTGATTAACATGATGAGGAGGTTAAGTTATGAGTTATTGTAGTCGTATGATAGTCGTGTATTATGTTTTGAAGTCAAGCGAATTGTGGAACAAAAGTTGGAAAAAGGTCATCACAAGTTCCATTCATAAATGTGCTGAAAATTAGGTCAACTGTAACTGAGCTTTTCTCCCAATATAATTGGAATTAGGGGACGATCTACATATAAAATTGAAGATCTACGAGTCTAGTTTACAAAACATTAAACCGTTCATCGATACGATATTGGAGTAGAGAGATATTTGCATTTTTGCGAGACAGCACAGACTGGTAGGTGACAAGTAGGTGCATCACCTACTTGCCAAAATGAGAGGACTTAATTAAAAGCCCCAAAGTCGGCCAAGAGGGGTCTTTTAAGGGAATACAAACTGAGTTATTTCACCTGTATTTTAGACCAAGAAAACCTAATTGAACCCCTGCAACTCCTCCCCCAAAATCCCACACAAACCCTAGGGTATTCCGGGTGTTACAACGCGATTCTAGTGCTGAAAAGTCCGGACAGCATGCTAGTTTCTCTTTCTCCTTCTTGTATCCGTGTTGAGGAACTTATTTTTGATGAAAAAGGACCAGGTTTCGTGGGTGATACTCAGTACAAGGTAAGTTTATGCTTCTCCTTCCATTATCTATGCGTTTGCGAGTTGTAACTCGATCGTAAAGAATAGACCTAGCTAGTTTCGGAAGAATGTTATGGTGTTTGATCTTGTGCAATGGTTGGCTGGTTGTGAACTTATTTTTAAGTTAAATTCATGGCTGGTTTATTGTATAAGAGGTGTAATGATGTACTTTTGGTTGTATTTCTCAATTTGAAAGAAAAGACAAGTCGAAACGTGTTTAAGTAAACCGAAAAATTATGTTTGAGTTGATGAACTTGTGGGACTGTTTTTGGCCTGTTTCGTGTTGGTATTGGGTTGTCTCTTTTACTACTATTTTTATTGAGTTGAGAGGAGGAAGGTTGTGGAGAAACACCACATAATGGCAAGGTTGTTTGTTGGTCGTTCATCGTAACATTTCGGATTGTTTGACACTATGATGGTTGTCGTGTTGTGTATGAAGTGATAGGGGTATGTTGGGCTGTTTGTGATTGTTTTGACTAGTGTGAAGTCATATATATAGGGGAGGTGTTATCCATTTCATTGTAAAATAGATTGTGGTTGATACATAATAGTTACGACGCTTAAACGATAACGAGAGTGTCATTTCTCTTATTGTAGACTAAGGAGCCGTGAAATTGCATAGCTTGAGGTTGGGAAGAATATACAAGGTATGTTAAGGCTCTTCCTTCATTCTTTTGGCATGATCTAAAGTGAAACGAACATAAACGATACGCTATTTCATAATGAATCTACTCCTAGCAACTAAGGTTGTCCCTGTTATTCTTTCCTTACAAAGTTATTCCAAGAAAGTGTATATGATCCTTAAGACCTAGTGCAGTTCATATTGATGGTATGATGTCCATAATGTTAATCGATGGTGCAATGACCTTATGTCACTCCAAAAGGTTTAGAACGTGACTCCATGAGTCCAGCATGCATTATATATGTATCTATTTTACTCTACCGAGCCGCGCTATAGTCGGCCGGGTATGGCACCTATTGTGCAACCACTGATCAGTTGGGTTTACCGAGCTCCACGTGGCCGGGTACGTTTTTACCGAGTCCTCTTTGAGGCCGGGTATGATATGATGATGATGATGCCCACAGAGGCGTATGTTTTTAAAAGTTTATGTATATATATGTATTATGCATTTCATGTCAGTAGCCCCCAGAGGCACTCAGATGTTACAGGTTGTATCTCCTCTATCTCTCTTTACATTACTGTTCTTATTTATGCTTTCCTGCCTTACATACTCGGTACTTTATTCGTACTGACGTCCCTTTTTCCTGGGGACGCTGCGTTTCATGCCCGCAGGTCCCGATAGACAGGTTGACATTCCTCCTAGTAGGCTATCAGCTCAGTGAAGGTGTTGGTGTACTCCACTTGCTCCGGAGTTGCCTATTTGGTCAGTATGCTTTGGATATGTATTGATTGGTATGGCGGGGCCCTGTCCCGACCTTTATGATTTTATGTACTCTTAGAGGCTTGTAGACAGATGTCAGGTGTATGGATACTTGTATGGCCTTGTCGGCCTATGTTTTGAGTTTACAAATGGTCATGTCGGCCTTATAGGCCCGTATGTCACATGTATAAGTTTGTATATCATGTTGGGTCATCATACGTTAAGTATTCCCTTATGTTTTATTCTTGTTATCTCATGAAGGGTTTTCTAGCTCATTTACCCATGATAGTATGATAAGAAAGATATGTTACGTTGGTACTCGGTTGAGTAAAGCACTGGGTGCCCGTCGCGGCCCTTCGGTTTGGGTCGTGACAGACCTGCTCCCATGAGAGTAGTGGAAATTTACCCCGCTCGCGGAATATATTTGCGACGCGATTGAACATAGATTTTCTTAAGTTATTATAATATTCCTTAATTCTTTCAAAAATACGAAATCTCAAATGAAATCTCTTAAGTTTCAAAATCCTCAATTTCAACTCTTTTCAAGGCAAATAATAAACATAATCAAATAACGGTATCAACAAGGTATGCTGTAAACCTAAAACTACCCGAACATAAGCATGAATAGTAGCTACGTACGGTCTCTCGTCATCTCGAGCATACGTATTCCCCACAAATATAAGCACATATTGTTACATCTCGCGTGTTCGTACGTTAAAATTTCGTCTTTAGTTAATTAACATAGACTCGGGTATGAGATTATCTTGAGGTTAACGTATTTACGCTATTTATAAAAAGCGATAATTAGTGTCATGAAGGATAAAGGGTACACGAATTGAAGAAAACGAGTTTCGTTGAAGGTGGCCGATTTGGGATAAAATACGGGTCGAGCGATAATACCCGATAATTATGGACTAGTACCATGCAAGGTACTATATGACCACTGTAGTATGATGTATAAAGTATATTAAAAATAAATATAACATTAAATAATTTGAGATAATTTTTAATTATGCGGGTAATGGGTTAATTACCAGGCAACAGGATATTACCTAGTTAATTATTAAAATATCAGATAAAGATTAATTCCCTCCCCCCCCCCCCCAAACGTGGCAAGAAGCCACTAACCTAGAAAATGACTAAGTAGTTCTAGGTGGCTATCTAAAGATTATTCGAATTTAATAAGCAAAAGTCTTGTTCCGTTCATTTGGACAAAAAGGAACCAAAAACGTCTATAATCCTAAAGAAAGAAACATTTTCATTTTCCTAGTTCGAAGAACTCAAGAACAGAAGCTAATTCAATCGAGTCTTGCGATTCTAAATTCAATCCAACGTGCAACAACACAATTCCAACGAGAATTTGTTAGAATCGTAGCAACGTAAATTTTGCGGTTTTAAAGGAGTACGTGCAATCTTCTCCAAGAGTATTATACGGAGTTTTCCCTACTCCAGGTATGTTAAGGCCATCCCTTCTTTCTTTTTTTGGCATGGTCCAAGTTATACAGAAGAAATAAGCAAATGCACAATTTTCATAAACGACTCTATTCATAGAAATACTAGGGGTCTCTGTGTTCTTGATTCCCCATGTGACATATTATTATATTTTCTGTTCATTGGTCTCAAAATAATACGCAATTGATAAAATTTATCCGAAAGGAATATTGAGATTTTTAACATATTTTCATGCATTTTATTCATTTATGCATGTACATTGACCCATAACCATACGGCGTTATATATGCGTATTTATATGTATATTTATGTATATGGGATAGGGAAAAAGGTTACGGTGTTGTATACGTACCACCACCTGATCAGTTGGTACATGATGATGTTGCCCACAGTGGCCGAGACGATATGATGGGATGACCTCAGAGGCTTGATGATATTATGTACACCTATACCTATGCATGTCACTACATTTATATGTACGTGCATGACATTATAAATGTTTCAGAATTTTGCAAAGATATTCAAATTTACAGATGGATTTCTTTATTTCATGTTTCATCTACGCCTTTTACCTACAGATTTTCATGCCTCACGTACTCGGTATATTTTTCGTACTGACGCCCTATTTCATGGGGCATGCGTTTCATGCCCGCAGGTGCAGGTAGGCAGGCTGACGGTCCCCCTTCTTAGGATCCTTGATCAGCGAGAGTTGGCATGCTCCACTTGATCCGGAGCTGCTTTTGATTTTGGTACGATATATTTGTATATATATATGGGTATGACGTGGCTCAGTCCCGTCTTTGTACAGTTATATTTCTATTAGATGTCTGTAGACAGTATGTCTAGTTTGATAGTATGTTGCCTTGCCGGCTTCCAGTTTTGAGGTACATAGTTGTCTATAGCAGCCTTGCCGGCTCGCCCAACGTATGTTGCATAAATATGTACATATGCCTTTTTTGGCAGGTACGATATGTTTGTATATATATATATATATGGGTATGACGTGGCTCAGTCCCGTCTTTGTACAGTTATATTTCTATTAGATGTCTGTAGACAGTATGTCTAGTTTGATAGTATGTTGCCTTGCCGGCTTCCAGTTTTGAGGTACATAGTTATCTATAGCAGCCTTGTCGGCTCGCCCTACGTATGTTGCATAAATATGTACATATGCCTTTTTGGGCAGGTTTCCTTCATGTATATTATTCTCGTAATTCAGCAGATGTCATTCAGGTTTATATCTTAGACGCATGCTTAGGGGTGTTTGACAGGTAGGACTCGGGCATCCGTCGCGGCCCATCGATTTGGGTCGTGACACATATTAATTTAGTTCACCTATGGGGTTAATTCCCTCTTACAAGGTTAGAAAAGAGACTTACCTCGTCTTAAATCCCCTTTCCGGTCACAATTTCGCTCTAAAGTCCCAACTTGGTGCCGTTCAATCAGAAACTAGTCAAATAACGTGCAAATTAATCATAAATATACTCCAATGCTTGAAATTTAACATTTTATAAAAATCCTCAATTCTGCTCAAAAAGTTGGTAGTGTGGCCCACATCTCGGAACCCAACGAAACTCACAAAATCCGACAACCTATTCCGATACGAGTTCAACCCTACCAATTTTATCAAATTCCGATAACAACTTGACCTCCAAATCTTAAATCTCGTTCTTGAAAAGTTTTGCAAAAATCTTGATTTCATCCATTTAAATCCGAGATAAATGATGAATATAACCATAGAATCATGAATTATAATTAATTTTGGATATAGAACACTTGCCCCAATCCATATGGTGAAAATCGCCTCAAAATCGATTCAATCCGAGCTCCATAGCTCCAATTATGTTAAAAATAAAAGAAACCCCGAAATATTGCTTCTGCCTAGGTATTTACTATTCGCGATCACGGAAAATGCTTCGCAATCGCGAAGGACAACATTTCTCAACCCAAAATTTTTCCTTCGCGATCGCGAAGAACAAGTGCCCAGCTCTTCCAGACAACCTCTAGTATAATGGTCATAACTTTTTGTACAATTTTCCAAAATGTAAATGATTTAAATTTTTGAAAACTAGACATCAAGAGCTACAGCTATTGTGCTTGCTCATCTCCCAGTTCCTTATTACGAGATATAAGCTTCCATGTCAACCTTGTGCAACATAAATTTCTTCTTCGCGATTTCCAAAATCTTCTCATATAGGTTGTAGTATGCCAATCATAACTTTTTATACACAACTCCAAATGCCAAATAGTTTTATTTTCTAAATATTAGACACAAAGATCTACAATTTTTATTTTTGGATCATCTCCAAATTCTTTATAGATTGCGAGATATAAGCTTTCAAAGTCGGGTCAGTGCAGCAGAAAGTTTCCTCTACCCGATCACAAAATGTCTTCCGCGATCGCGAATCACTGGCCAATTTCTCCCATTTTACTCATCGCAATCGCATCCAATTCCCCTCGATCGCATAGAACGCAGTTGTATCCAAAAACTAGCCCGAAACTCACCTGAGGCCCTCGGGACCCCGTCCGAAGATACCAACAAGTCTCAAAACATAACACGGACATGCTCGAGGCCTCAAATCATATCAAACAACGTAGAAATCACAAATCACACCCCAATTCGAGCTTAATGAACTTTAGAATTTCAAACTTCTACATTCGGTGACGAAACCTATCAAATCACGTCAGATTGACCTCAAATTTTGCACACAAGTCACATTTGACATTACGGGCCTACTCCAACTTCCGGAATCGGAATTCGACCCCGATATCAAAAAGTCCACTCTCAATCAAACTTCTCAAAAACCTTAAAATTTCAATGACATACGCACCTCCAAATCCACATCCGGACGTGCTTCCAATACCAGAATCACCCTACGGAGCTATTCCCAGACTCGGAATCCCAAACACACATCGATAACATTGAAATACACCTCAACCCAAATTTATGAAATTCTTCAAAAATGCCAACCTCCACAATAGGTGCCAAAATGCTCCCGAGTCATTCAAAACCGATCCAGACATACGCTCAAGTCCAAAATCATCACACGAACCTGTTGGAACCTTCAAATCCCGATTCCGAGGTCGTTTACCCAAAAATCAAACCTTAGTCAATTCCTCCAACTTAAAGCTTCCGAAATTAGAATTTTCTTTATGAATCAACTCCAAACTTCCCGAAATTCAATTACGTCTATACGTACAAGTCGTAATGTCGTAAGTGAATCTATTCATGGCCTCCAACTGCCGAACGACGCGCTAGAGATCAAAACAACCTGTCGGGTCGTTACAGCAGTGGGATAAATATTAGATAAACTCCAAAAGTTTTATTATTATTATTATTATTATCATCATCACTATTATTATTATTATTATTATTATTATTATTATTACTATTATTATCAATTAATGATATTTAGAGAAAAATAAATGAAAATAAAATAAGTGATAAACATTCATATTTTAATTTGAATATAGTTGAAAGCTACTCTAATATTAACATATAGATAGAATTTTTTCACCTTTCATTCAAAAAGAATAAAAAATTTAATTGTTTCTAATTTAAAATTGTAGTTGGATTTTATTGAATTTGAAGCTTTAAATGTCACGACCCAATTCTATTATAGGTTGTGATGGCACCCAGCACCGCAGCTAGGCAAGCCAAACGTGAACTAACCATGTGATTTCTCTTTTTAATAGATTTTCAAATGATTAAACTTTCCTTGATTTAAAAGATTTAAGAAATAACATATTTAAAACAAATAAAACGAAAGCAACTGAGTACAATCATAACCATAGGAATAAACCAAACCACACGTCTACTAGTGTGTGCCAAGACCTGGTGTCACAAGTGTATGAGCAACTAGTAGAATATACAAAAGAATACTAGTCTACTGTCTGAAGTGAAATAGACATAAATACAAGAAAAAGAAATACTCCAGCTGCTGCAGAACGGGCTCAGAACGGTAGCTCACCGCCAAGTCTCGAGAATCAGGGATGCATGCCAGACTGATATCCAGATGTGCCTGCCTCAGATCCTGCACATTTAGTGCAGAAGTGTAGTGTGAGCACATAACAACATGCACCCAGTAAGTGTCTAGTCTAACCTCGAAGAAATAGAGACAAGGGGTCGACTTCGCACTTACTATGGGCCAACAATAAAATGTATGAGATTCTAATTAAACATGATATATATATATATATATATATATATGACAATAGAACTCGGAGCAAGAAAATGAACAATCCTTTCTCCGTTAGTAAGAACCAAATCATTTCTTATATTTAACCATTTAGCCTCCCATGCCAATGAAACAATATCAAATATAATAGACTTCCAGTATTATTACACACGAATTATGCCGAGGACGTACGGACCGATCCAAATATACATATATATATACTGTGTGCACTAACGAGGATCGGACGGAACGAACCATAGATGCATCTATTAACCTACCGAGGCGAATGGCCCGCTCTCAGGAGAGTAGTGAAAATTTACTCTGCTCGCGGAATATATACTTGCAACGCGGTTGAACATAGATTTCTCAACTTATCATAATAGCCCTCAATTCTTTCCAAAATAAGAAATTTAACTAGTAACGTTTAAAATCTTGAAATTCTCATCTTCAGCTTTATGCAAGGAAATTAATAAGCATAACCAAATAACGGAGTCAACAAAACATGGTGTAATCCTAAAACCACCCGGACATAAGCATAAATGGTAGTTACGCACGGACTCTCGTCACCTCGTGCGTACGTAGCCCCACACAAATAAAAGCACATATTAATTAAGTTAACCTATGGGGTTAATTCCCTCTTACAAGGTTAGAAAAGAGACTTACCTCGTTTCAAAGCTTACTTTCCGGCCGGAAATTTTTTAAGAAAGTTGTTACCCATAACCTCATGAACTCAAATATATAATTTTCCCTAAGTTCCATAAAAAATTTTGTGGTTAAATCCCATTTGGACCTCGATATCACCAAAACCTACTCCAAACAAAATTTAAAGATCTTCAAAACCTTCAAATAACCAACTTTCACTATTAGTCGCTGAAACCCTCCCGGATCATCCAAAACCAAATCCGAACATGCGCCCAAGTTTGAAATCATCATACTAACCTATTGGAATCATCAAATCCTGATTCCGAGTCGTTTGCTCAAAATGTTGACCGAAGTCAAACTTAGCCTTTTTAGCCAACCATAAGGAACCAAGTGTTCCGATTTCAACACGAACCCTTCCAAATCCCGAACTAACCATCCTCGCAAGTCATAAAACACTAAAACCACGTACGCAAAGTCTTATTTAGGGGAACGAGGTTCTAGAAAGCAAAACGACCGGTTGGGTCGTTACTTTCTCCACCTCTTAAATAAACGTTCATCCTCGAATGGGTTTAGAATCATACCTGGAGTGCTGAGTAAGTGTGGATATCTACTCCGCATGTCCTCATCGGACTCCCAGGTCGCCTCCTTGACTAGTTGGCCCCTCCACTGAACTTTTACCGTGGAAATCCTCTTGGATCTCAACTGGAGAACCTGTCTATCAACAATGGCAATTAGCTTCTCCTCATAACCCAGGCTCTCATCTAACTGAATCGTGCTGAAGTCAAACACATTGGACAAGTCGGCATGATACCTCCGGAGCATAGACATGTGGAAAACCAGATGAACTCCCGATAGATTGGGAGTTAAAGCAAGCTCATAAGCAACCTCCTCAATTCGTCTCAACACCTTAAATGGGCCTATAAACCTTGGGCTCAACTCGCCCGTATTCCCAAACCTCATGATCCCCTTCATCAACGAGACTTTCAAGAGAACCTTCTCGCCCACCATTAATGATACATCACAAGCCTTCTGATCCGCATAACTCTTCTGTCTGGACTCTACTGTGCGAAGTCGCTCCTGAATCAACTTTACTTTTTCCAAGGCATCCTTCACCAAATCAGTACCATATAACTTAGCCTCGTCGGGCTCAAACCACCCGATAGGGGAACAACATCGCCGACCATATAAAGTCTCAAATAGAGCCATCTCGATACTGGACTGATAATTGTTGTAATAAGAAAACTCGCCCAAAGGAAAGAATCGATCCCACTGCCTTCCAAAGTCAATCACATATGCTCTGAGAATGTCCTCCAAGATCTGAACTGTCCACTCCGACTGCCCGTCGATCTGTGGATGAAATGTTGTGCTGAGCTCTACGTAGGTCCCCAACTCACTCTGTACTGCTCTCCATAAATGCAAAGTGAACTGAGGGCCTCTATCTTATATGATGGAAACAACCACACCATGCAACCGAACTATCTCCTAAATGTAAATATGGGGCAACCTCTCTGAAGTATTTGTAGTCACCACCGAAATGAAGTGTGCCGACTTGGTCAACCTGTCGACAATGATCCAAATTGCATCAAACTTTCGCAAGGTCCATGGCAATCCAACTACAAAGTCCATAGTAATGCGCTCCAATTTCCACTCCGGTATAGTCATCTGCTGGAGTAGGCCACCTGGCCTCTGGTGATCATACTTAACCTGCTGGCAATTTAGGCATCTAGCTACATACTCAACTATGTCTTTCTTTATCCGCTGCCACCAATAATACTGCCTCAGGTCGTGATACATCTTCGTAGAACCTGGATGAATGGAATACCGAAAACTGTTTGCCTCCTCTAGAATCCTCTCCTTCAAGCCATCGACCTTAGGAACACATAGACGACCATGGAGTCGCAGAACACCATCATCGCTAATAGAAACCTCCTTAGCACCACCCAATAGTATCGTCTCTCTGAGAACCATCAAATGGAAATCATCAAACTATCAAGCCTTCATCTGCTCCAATAGTGAAGACAGGGCAACGACGTATGCAAGAACTCGGCTGGGCTCTGAAATATTCGACCACACAAGTCTGTAAGCCAAGGACTGAATGTCCAAAGCTAGTGGCCTCTCCTTTACTGAAATGAATGCCAAGCTACCCATACTCTCTGTCGTTCTTCTCAAGGAATCAGCGACTACATACGCCTTACCCAGATGATAAAGAATGGTGATATCATAACCTTTCAGTAACTCAAGCCATCTGCGCTGCCTTAAATTGAGATCCCTTTGATTGAACAAATGTTGCAAGCTCCGATGATCAGTGTAAACCTCACAGGACACTCCATAAAGATTATACCTCCAAATCTTAAGAGCACGAACAATCGCGGCCAACTCCAAATCGTGCACAGGGTAATTCTTCTCATGGATCTTCAGTCGACGTGAAGCATATGTAATAACTCGCCCCTCCTGCATCAATACACAACCTAAGACAATGCGTGATGCATCGTAATACACAGTATACATCCCCGAACCATAAGGCAATACTAGAATTGGTGTTGTAGTCAAAGTTGTCTTGAGCTTCTGAAAGCTCGCCTCACAATCATCGGAACAACGAAACGGAGCACCCTTCTGGGTCAATCTAGTCAAAGGTTATGCAATAGATGAGAAGCCCTCCACAAACCAGCGAAAATAACCTCCTAACCGCAAGAAGCTCCTGATCTCAGTCGCCGACGTGGGATGAGGCCAACTCTGAACTGCCTCAATCTTCTTGGGATCCACCTTAATACCCTCGCCTGATACAACATGCCCCAAGAATGCTACATAATCTAGCCAAAACTCACACTTGGAGAACTTAGCATATAGCTTCTGTTCCCGCAAGGTCTGAAGCACCACTCTCAAATGTTGCTCGTGCTCCTCCATGCTGCGCGAGTATATCAAAATGTCATCAGTGAAGACAATGACAAACGAATCAATGTATGGCCTGAACACCCTAATCATCAAATCCATAAATGCCGGTGGGGCTTTAGTCAAGCCGAAGGACATCACTAGAAACTCATAATGGCCATATCTAGTACGGAAAGCAGTCTTCGGAACATCTTGAGTCTGGAATCTTCAACAGATGGTACCCCGATCTCAAGTCGATCTTAGAGAACACCCTAGAACCCTACAAATGGTCAAACAAATCATTAATACTCGGCAACGGGTACTTGTTCTTAATGGTAACTTTGTTCAACTGGCGGTAATCAATGCACATCCGCATAGCCCCATCTTTCTTCTTCACAAGTAACATTGGTGCACCCCAAGGTGATACACTTGGTCTGAAGAACCCCTTTGATAGAAACTCCTCAAGCTGCTCCTTCAACTCCTTCAACTCTTTCGGAGCCATACGGTACATTGGGATAGATATAGGCTGGGTACCTGCAGTCAAGTCAATACAGAAATTGATATCACGATCTAGTGGCATGCCCCGAAGGACAGAAGGAAACACATCGGAGAACTCCCAGACTACTGGCACTGAATCAATCGCTGGAGTCTCTGTGGTAGTATCCCGAACATAAGCTAGATAAGCCAAACAACCTTCTCGATCATATGTCGAGCCTTCATAAAAGAGATAACCCAACTAGATGTACTGACAGACGAACCCTTCCACTCTAATCTAGGAAACTCTGGCATCGCTAAGGTAACAGTCTTGGCATAGCAATAAAGGATGGCGTTATATGGGGATAGCCAGTCTATGCCCGGGATGACCTCAAAGCCGGTCATATCAAGTAACAGAATATACACTCTAGTTTTGTAACCATATAATGTGACCACACAGGACCGAGAAATCTGATCCACTACAACGGAATCACCCACAGGAGTGGAAACATAAACAAGAGTACTTATTGGACCATAGTAAGTGTCGAAGTCGACCCATCGTCACTACTTCTTTGAGGTTAGACTAGATACTTACTGGGTACATATTGTTTATGTACTTACGCTACACTTTTGTTCTAAATGTGCACTATCTGAGCCAGCGGCATCTGGATATCAGTACGGCGCACATCCCTAAGTCCCGAGACTTCCCGGTGAGATGATCTTCTAAGCTCGTTCTGCAGCAGTCAGAGTCTTTCTTTTGCTTGTTTTTTCTGTCTATTTCACTTCAAACAGTAGACTAGCATTCTTTTGTATATTCTACTAGTTGCTCATACACTTGTGACACTAGGTCTTGGCACACACTAGTTGACTTGTGGTTTGGTTTATTCCTATGGTTATGATTGTACTCAGTTGCTTTCATTTTATTTGTTTTAAATCTGTTATTTCTTAAATCTTTTAAATCAATGAAAGTTTAATTATTTGGAAATCTATTAAAAAGAGAAGTGGTTAGTTCACTGTTGGCTTGCCTAGTGGTGGCGCTGGACGCCTTCACGGCCTATAATCGAATTGGGTCGTGACAATATGGTAGCATAGCATTAGATTCACATGGTCTCACAAGTTATGAGCAGGACTAACAGGCTCTTATGGATCGGTGCATAGACGTATGCACTTATCTTCGAGAGGCTATAGGGTGTTAGGAAACTACTATTTCTTCATATCCTATCATGCAGTTGATGTCATACTAAATGTCCTTCTCTTATTCTCTCATAAATGGTGAGAACGCGTTTGACGGATTTCAAGACCCTGGAGGAGCTGCTCCCCTTATTGCTAGAGTCCAGGGGAGGGCACCGTCCCGAGGTATGGGAAGAGTACGTCCTAGAGTTGCCCCAGCTATACCACCAACAGATCCAGTAGAGGATCCTATTATTGAGGAGCAAGGCGAGGTACCTGCAGCATAGCCAGCCTCGGTGGATTTCATGCTGCAACCAGGCTTCCAGGAGGTTATGGGCCGCATGCTATGGTTCATGGATTCTATGACCCAGGCTGGTTGATTTCCAGCAGACCCAACCATGTCTCAAGTGGGAGGGGGAGCACAAACCTCTACTACTCAGGCTCCTGGGCTCATAGCTGCCATATATCAGACCCCGGGTACACTACCCGTGGGCAGAGCCCAGCTAGTCGCAGCAGCTGTACCTGAGCCTAGACCAGCTGCGATCGGTTAGCCGCAGAAGCTATTGGATTGATGGACTAAGCTTCACCATCCTATCTTCGGGGGTGAGCGACATGAGGATCCCCAAGACTTCATTAATAGGTGCAGGGACATATTGCACAACATGAGTATATTAGAGTCCCATGGGACGGATTTCCCTACTTTCCAGCTGGAGGGCAAGGCCTGTAGGTGGTGGCAGTCACATCTATTCGGCAGACCATCAAGTTCTCCTCCCATGACTTGGGATCAATTTACACACCTTTTCTTGGATAGGTATATTCCACCCCCAGAGGGAAGAGTTGCGGTGTTAGTTTTTGCAGCTCCAACAGGGTCAGATGTTAGTGACCGACTATGAGGCGATATTCTCTAAGTTATCTCGCCATATGCTTATGATACTTCCTACCAACGAGGAGAGAGTGCAGAGGTTTTTTGCGGGGTTGCACTTAGGTATTCAGGTCACTATGGCCCGGAGGTTGAGATGGGGGCTTCTTATCAGCTAGCAGGGGAGATAGCCTGGAGGATTGAGGGTTACCGTCAGCGAGGTAGAGAGCAGATGCAGCGGGACAAGCGGTTCCATTTTTCTGGAGAGTTTAGAGGTGCCCCAGCTGGGGGCAGAGGTTAGTTTGGGAGGGGTCAGCCTAGCAGGCCCACATATCCAGCAGCACCACCACCTCCTTGGGTGCTCCAGCGCGACCCTATTTCAGTGCCATGCCAGAGAGTTCTTACCGCCCACCAGCTATTCAGGGTTCTTCCAATGGGTACTCAGACCATTAGAGTTCTTCCAATGCCTATTTCAGTGCCATGCCATAGAGTTCATACTGCCACCAGCTATTTAGGGTTCTTCTAGTGGGTATTCAGGCCATCAAGGTCAAACTTCATGGCAGCTGTCTATGGTACTGATAGGTTATTACGAGTGTGGGGATCTGGGTCACATGAAGAGGTTTTGTCCTAGACTTCAGTGCAAGGCAGTACAGCAGGGCCATCAACCCATGATTACAGCACCAGCCATCCGACCGCCCAGAGGTGGAGGGCAGGCGAGTAAGGGTCGTCCTAGAGGTTGAGGCCAGGCAAGGGGAGGTCAGCCAACTACTGTTCAGTCAGGCGAAGGCTAGCCAGTCGGCGCTCCAGCTAGGTTCTATGCTTTTTCGGTCAGACCAGATGGAGTGGCCTCAGATCCGTGATCACAGGTATTATTTCTGTTTGCGGTAGGGATGCTTTGGTATTATTTGATCTAGGGTCCACCTATTCATATGTGTCATCTCTGTTTGCTCATTTCCTAGATATTCCTTGTGAGTCTTTGGATATTTGAGATTCTAATTAAACATGATATATGTCGATCCCCCCTTTCTCTTGCGAAATCGGGTTTATGATATTTGGGCGGACAACTCATTTCCTTTTGGGAATTAGGTTTGCAATTGAAGAGTTGCCACCTAATGATTAAGTGCATTAGGACACTAAAGAAATTTGATTTAGAAAAACCAGAGATTGGGTAAGGGCTTGAAATTATCTCGAGGGGAAGGTATTAGGCACCCCTCAAGATCCACTAGTGTGGTTCCCGGCCATGCTACAATTGTGACTTTAAGTGCAAATGACAAGTGAACAAGCAAGAATTGCAAATACGAGATAGTTTTCACATAACGGTTGCAAGCAACTGAAGCAAAAGAAGTTAAAGAAGCTGAAAGTTGGAAAGAAAGCAATTTTAAAGTTCTGAAAATAAACAAGTAAAAGGAAGGTTTTTACGTAATTGATGCAAGTAATTGAAGTAAAAGAAAAGTTAAAGAAGCTAAAAATTGAGCAGTTTCTCTTCTTTTTTTTTAAAAAAAAAAAGAAATTCTGAAAGATTAAACAAGTAAAGGGAAGGGGGGTTCCTAGGTTTATAAATAATATGGATCACCCCACACAACACCCGGTAACCGTTTATACACGTGGTGTTATCGCGTGGTCATCATACCCATATCTACCCTTTCCCACCCCGTTAAGGTATTAAAGCGCGAAATGGTCTCGTTTTCCTATTGCATGCTACTACCCGTCCCAATCCTATCAGTCCAGGAGGCATTTGGGACTACTAGTCCTAAAGGGGGAGGGAGATTTGGGCTTTTCAGAGTTTAAAAGGATAAAATTCTAAGACGACAAACAAAAACACATCAAGCAGATATGGGAGACACATAACAGTTAAAAAGGCTCAAACAGGCCTCCTCACATAAAGACAGATTGTTTAGCATGTCTTGCACGTACTGGTTATGGTCTGAATTAACTTAAAGCGTTAAGACAGGCTGGTTTATCACATATTTTCAGATAAGAAGTCCGAATTAGGCCTGTCTGCCGGTTGTAATTATCACAGATTGGTGCAGTTGATTAATTACCTAATGGCTTGCCTAGGTGAAACCTATAGGCATTGATGTTCTTAACGTCAATACCACACAAGAGGGGGGGGTGATTTGTGTGGTACCCAATTTTCGCTCTAGAAGAACCTGATTCTTCTAGGTGTACTTACTACTACTGTTTGCGGAATTAAGAGTACATAAAATAAAGAACACAGAGATTTTTACGTGGAAAACACCTGGATCAAAAGGTGAAACAAACCACGACCTACTACTCAGTAGGATTTTCCCCAACACTTCACTAAATCACTGAGTCAAAACAGCATTTACAAAACTCTTTGTAAACCTAAGGATTACCTCTAATCTTGTTGTAGCAACTAGCCTCTAACTGTTGCGACAACTTCAAGTTAACTCTAACTTGAATACTCAAAATACCTATTACAATTGCTTCTAGATAATGCTGAAAGATACAATATGAAAACACCTACTACAATTGAACTAGAAATAAAGAAGGACACATAAAACTCTTCATGGAGCTGGTTCTTCAATCTGGTTCATGTAGCTTCAGGTTTGCACACTTGAATCACACACGAACTGCTTGCAAAAAGCCTTGATATTTTGCTCTCAATTCACGTTTAACTTATGCGATTTTGTGCAACACTTTAATGTGAGAACATCCTGCAATTTATAGAGTTAGTAGATGAAGAAATAACTAGAGTTCTGATGCAACTCTTCCTTGGTGGAAGAGTTCTAGTTGATTTCAACTTCTAACTCCTTCCCTATCTTGAATTGTGTTCTCTTTGATTAAGGACTCCTTCTCCTTATCAATTATGCAACCTTTTCGATCAGGAGATATTAAATACACCAAGTTAAGCTTATATCCTTCACGTGCAACCCACATGCTCGAATCTGCGCGTTTTTGTGCACCTGAGGGATGGACCTGGTTCATCCTGAGTTCCTTTGTCAGTCTTCAAAACTAACCTTTACTTGGGCCAACAGGCTTGATATCTAATAATGCAGGAGTACACTGATTTTAAAGGAGGCTTGCTGATTATAGAAAAACATAAGTTCTGCAGGTATTGAGTATCGTTACCACTGATTTTAGACTTGTAGACAATTCAGATTGAACTGATTACTCCTATAGGCATGCTTTCTAAGTGTGGTTGGTTTAAAAAAACGTTTATAGAAATGCAGGAGTCCAATAGGCATGGTATCTAGAAGGTAATTTGTTATTTAAACCTATAAACTGTTTGCCTAGTGATAGATGTTTATGCAGAATTTATGAGATCCTATAGACAGGTTCTCTATATGAGATGCAGAAATGTAGAATCCTATAGACATGTTCTCTATATGAGATGCAGAAATACAGAATCCTATAGACATGTTCTCTATATGAGATGCAGAAATGTAGAATCCTATTGACATGTTCTCTATATGAGATGCAGAAATGCAGGAAGTATTGATATGATATCTATGTATGAAAGACAGAATTATAGACATGATTTCTAAAATGCAGAAGTGCAGAAAACCTACAGACAGAATTTCAAGAATGCAGAAATGAAAGCAGGATACGATTGCAGAAGTAAATACCTAAGAGCATGATATCTACCCTTATGCATACATGAGTGACCCTTCCCTTTTCACTAAAACCCCATAAGTTATTACAAAATTATTACAAACCAGAACTAATCAAGAAGAGTAAAATTACATCAGAAATTAGAGTACAACCAAGGAGAGCCTAATTCAGACTCCAGGTCTGAAATATGAAATAAACCAACTCCAAAGATCCAATTTCCAAAGCCTTTCTCATTTTTGGGTGTGTCAGAGTTCTCAGGAGCTTCATGAACCCCGGGCAGTGCTTACACCCAAACATATTGCAGAATTGAATTGAAGTGCAGTGTGGAAGGGCCAGCCCTCAAATGTCCAAGTTCATAGGGAACTCAAGGTCCCAAAGCAAGGCTCATAGGAGGGGGCAGGACTTAGAAACTAGGAATGAGTGTAAGTGAAATAGAGGGGATTTTAGGAGAGCCAAGACAGGCTGGTGGTAATACCCAGGAATTAGGAGTGCTGGCACACCCCTAACCAGCCTGTTAGCCACATTGTTTGGGAGTTAGGATCCCTTAAAGGATCAAGCCCAGACATGAACAACAATTTAGGTGCTGCCATGCCCAAACTTTAACTCAAACACATAGAGGGGAATAGGGATATGGGGATCCACAAATAGAAACATGTTCAATGAAATTGAAATTGCTGATTAACATTAAAGACAGGAAGTAATGCAGTCAGGGGTGTAGGGGTTCATAGTAGAAACATATGCAAGGGAATTGACTTGCTAATTGACATTAAACATAAGTAGTAAAATAGACAGGGATGTGGAAACTATAAAGTAAACACGTTGGGATGAGGCTAAAACTTAAATTAGAACATACCAGTTTCAGGGAAACAAGAAAGTAAAACAGTAGCCTTGAAAGCCAAATTGCAAGCAAACAATAAGCAGGTCTCAGAAGAGAGTAGAGTGTTGGGTGAAGTGTAAGAGTATTGAAATTGAAAGTATGTATGTGTAAGAGTATTGAATTCAAGGTGTCATAAAGTGATGAAAGGTCGTGCCCTTCATAGTGCAGAAAGCAAGTAAGAAAAAGGTAAGAAAATAGTTTTGAAATCAATTACATAAGGTCTCCCTTTAATTAAGGGATTCTGATTTCAAATGGGCAGAATAAATAAGGAAGGAATTTGATCAAAATCTGTTCCAAAGTAATACAAGAAGGGCAAATACACAGAAACTATTTAAGGAAAGAGTTTGATAGCAACACGGTTTGTGCAAATAAGGAAAGGCAATCAATCAACAGCCAGTAAAAATCAGAAATTGAGTTTTGGTATGAATGAATCCAACCAGAAAAGGTGAACAAAGGTTTAATTAAATAAAATCTGTAACAATCAATCGAACCTTATTAAAAGGAATTTTGAATCAATCACAAATTGGCAAAACCTTTTTTGAAGGAAGAATTCCACATATATAAAGCATACTGACATGTCAAACAAGAGAGAACTGTCATGCTAATTAGAAAGAATCTAGTATAGAAAAGTTTAGAGTCACAAACAAAGAGGCTCAAATTCAGTTTATAGACTCAAAAATGAGTCTGAGAGTCAAGGGTTCCAAAGTAGAACCCTAGTCCAAACACAAAATCATCCTCATCAAAACCCCCAAATTCTAGGGTTTCTAAGTCGAATAAGATACAGAGACGAGGAGCCAAGTAATTGAAACGGGCTCAAAGATCTCTTTCAGAGACTCATGAGAAAACAAACAGATATAATAGCACATTCGAAGAAAATAGAGTGAAGAAACTGATTTAAAGCATAGTGAGAGTAGAAGGTTTTAAGAAAAGTTTGGAACTTAAACAAGTTCAGAAGAGAAAAAGAGGCAGTATGACATTTAGGAAAACAGTAGAGGAAACATGTTTAAAAGAGTTCAAACAAAGTCCAGAAGAAGGCAAATAAAGAACTAAGAGCTTAGTAGAAAATACAGTAAAGGAACACAAGGGTAAACGAACACATAAGATAAACGTGTGAAAGCATGATATAGAAACCAGTAGAAGAAAGAACGGAGCACGATGCATAATAAGGCAAACATAAGAACACAGGAAAAGGACATGCGAGGTAGAAAAGAGAACATAAAAAACATAGCCTAGACAGATTCACACAAAGAAAAGAAGAAGAGGAGTCAGAAAACATTTTAAAACTTTTTCAGAAACCCTAAATCGAAGGGAAACAAATTTTGAAAGAAAAGATTGGGAAAACGTTTTAAAACTCCAGTAGAACACAGATATAGCATAGATCTAAGGAAACAAACAGAGAAAACCTCGAATAGCTTAGGGTTTAAGAGAAACCCTAGAAATGAGGAAGGCTTGGAAGAAAGTCCGATCTTGAGTCGGAGAGGTCAGAAATAGGCTCCTGATGCTTGGATACGCCGGAGCGAGGCCGGAGAGGCCTCAAAGCCATGGATCTGAGAAGATTTGAAAGAACACTATCGAGGTCAGACCTCGAAACTTCGAACACCCAGGGTTTAAAGGTGGAGGGGGTGAGTACAGGCCATCCATGGCCTGAGAAGCCATGGATTCCGGTGAAAGTGCGGTTGAATAGGGCAGAAAATAACTAGGGTTTCGAGGAACCTTCAAGAGAGTTTTGGGAGAGGAGAGTGTTTGAAGGCAGCTGAGAGATGGAAATGAGGGGATTAGGGTATGGTCGGTGGGTTAAAAATGGTAAGGGGTGATCGTGGCCGTTGATCAAAACGATCAACGGCCTGGATTAAAAGAAAAGGCCAGGCGGGTTAATTGGTTGGGTCGGGGGGTCGGGTTACAATTGAGATTGGGCCGGTCTAATTGGGAGTTTAGGATTGGGTCAGTTGGAGGGGTCAATTTGGCTATAATTGAAATAAATTGGGGCTACATATTAAATAGCCAGTTTTTCCCTTTTAATTTTATAAAAAATAGTAAAAATGATTCTGAAATTAAATTAAAGTAATGAATCAGTAAATACTATATAAATATTAATTTAAAAATATTGGAACCAATTTTATAATTATAAAATGCTATTAATCTTAAAATAGGCTAAAATTACAATTATATGCAATTTAGCTTTTAAAATACCAAATAAATTTGTAAAAAATATACAAAAACTACCTTAACTATATTTTGGTATAAATACGGGAAATAAAACAAATTATCCACCAAAATGATAATTTTGGGAATAATTATTGGTTTTTATACTGCTAAAGTAGGCAATAAATTGATTTTAAAAATCTTTTAGAAATTAGGAAAAATACTAAAACTCTTTGGCATGCTTATATATGCATGCATATGTTATTTTGAAAATAAATAGGGAAAAATTGGGTATCAACAGCTGCCCCTCTTTAGCTTGGAAGGATGAAAGAGTTGTCGGGTAAAGATATGATGTCCAATTTGACCGAACGAAACGGCTTGAAGAATTTGACCGTGCTCTGGTTCCTGAGCTGCCTACATATCCCTGGTCTTACAGGAATCAGGCCATATGTAGTTCAGGATCCGTCGGCGGAATATGCCGATGGAGATTTTTTCAAGAACGGACGAGATATTTGGGTTGGGGTGGATGGTTATAGTCTAGTAGGGCTGCGCGAACTGGAGCAGGATCGCTCCTGCCGAGACAGCCGTTGCTGGCCGGTTTACCTGCAAATGAGCAATACGAACATATATTGTGCATAAATTTAAACGTGATGCAAGTTCCCGTTGGACCATGAAGTGTATAATAAAGGATTCGCAGGCCATGAAATGATGCTCTCGGGCTATGAGAATGATGCCTCCGAGCGATGATGCCTTTGAATAATGATATGCAAGAGATAAAAGGAGTCCTCAGGCCATGGCATAGCGTTCTTGGGCTATGCGAATGGTGCCTCCGAACAATGATGCCCTTGGACAATTTGGCGATCTTTCAGCCCATGAAATGTAATAAGTGGCGATCTTTCAGCCGATGCAAGAATGTAAATAAAATGGTGATCTTTCAGCCGGTGCAAGAATGTAAATAAAATGGCGATCCTTCAGTCGGTGCAAGAATATAAATAAAATGGCGATCTTTCAGCCATGCAAAAATGTAAGTAAAATGGCGATCTTTCAGCCGGTGCAGGATTTAAATGAAGTGGCGCTATTTCAGCCATGCAAAAATGTAAGTAAAATGGCGATCTTTCAGCCGATGTAGGATTTAAATGAAGTGGCGATATTTCAGCCGATGCAGATGGAGGTAGAGCTTAACCCCGAAAAGCAGAATGGTAGCCTTATGCAATGCAGAGAAATGCAGATGGAGACAGAGCTTAGTCTCGGAAGGCAGAAAGGTAGCCTTATGCAATGCAGAGAAATGCAGATGGAGACAGAGCTTAGTCTCGGAAGGCAGAAAGGTAGCCTTATGCAATGCAGAGAGATGCAGATGGAGGTAGAGCTTAACCTCGGAAGGCAGAAAGGTAGCCTTATGCAATGCAGAGAAATAAAAGGCGAATAGTAGTAAAATCTCTTAGCTGATAGCTGATTGCAATATTGTGGCTGCTAGGGATATTGTGTGCGGATAGCAATTGTATATAGGTGATGGTTCTGAAAGTTGTATGAGTGTATAAACGTATTCGATGGTTTGAGACCCGGGTACCTGCACCCAAAGAAAAATCATGAGTTCTGTAAAAGGGAAAAGGTTAGTTCGTATCCCCACTGACATTTGCTTGACCCGCTCGGCTCTGTTTTGGTGATACTGTGCATATCCTTGGGGTAGTGTTGCTAACAAAACAATTTTGATAATAGACATGCATGATTTAGTAAAAATACGACATAAATATATAGTTGAGAATAGTTTTTCTTTAGGTAAACCGACGACTGCGACTCGGTTCAAGACATTGCAACCTCTCTTGCTTCGGAATTTTGAGGGTCCTCTTCAAAATTCTGCCACAGTTTACTGGGCTGGTGCTTCTGACGGCTGCTTGTGGTGATCGACTAAAGTTACTTCGGAATTTTGAGGGTCCTCCTCAAAATTCTGCCCCAGTTTCCAATTGCGGGGGGAAATGAAAATTTTATTGAATTGTGACCAAACCCATAAGGTTGCTTACGTATCCCCTCTTAGACGGGAATCAGGTCAGACGTAGTTCAAATTACATCATAAAGGAAATCATAAATGGTTACACATAGTATCGCTTCACTACATCTGAATTGATCGGCTTCGACCAAACTTCTCCGTCCATTTCTGCAAGTATGAGGGCTCCTCCTGTTAGAACCCGGTGAACCATGTACGGACCCTGCCAGTTGGGAGAGAACTTCCCTTTGGCCTCATCCTGATGCGGGAAAATCTTCTTTAACACCAGCTGCCCCGGTGTAAACTGTCTTGGTTTGACTCTCTTGTTGAAGGCTCGGGACATTCTGTTTTGGTAAAGCTGACCGTGGCAAACTGCATTCATTCTTTTTCCATCTATAAGAGCTAACTGCTCGTAGTGACTATTTACCCATTCTGCATCGTCGAGTTTTGCTTCCTGTATGATCCTCAAGGAAGGAATTTCTACCTCGGTGGGAATGATCGCCTCTGTACCATAAACTAGCATGTAGGGAGTTGCCCCGATTGATGTGCGGACTGTGGTGCGGTACCCCAATAAAGCAAATGATAATTTCTCATGCCACTGCTTATGCTTTTCTATCACCTTCCTTAGAATTTTCTTGATGTTCTTGTTGGCGGCTTCTAAAGCTCCATTTATCTGAGGCCTGTAAGCTGTGGAATTCTTGTGTTTGATCTTGAAGGTTTCATACATAGTCTTCGTCAAGTCACTGTTGAGGTTGGAACCATTATCAGTAATGATTGATTCTGGAATCCCGAACCGACAAACGATACGGTCCCGGACAAAGTCTGCCACGACTTTCTTAGTTACTGATCTGTAAGATGCTGCTTCGACCCACTTGGTGAAATAGTCGATCGCTACTAGGATAAACCTGTGCCCGTTGGAAGCGGCAGGCTCGATTGGTCCAATAACATCCATTCCCCAAGCGGCAAACGGCCACGGTGAGCTTGTTGCATTAAGCTCATTTGGAGGTACCTTTATCATGTCTGCATGTATCTACAGTGATGGCATTTCCGGATATACTGGATGCAGTCTGTTTCCATAGTCATCCAAAAGTAACCAGCCCGGAGTATCTTCTTTGCTAAGACTAAACCGTTCATATGTGGACCGCAGGTCCCAGCATGAATTTTCTCTAGTAGCTTGGATGCTTCCTTTGCGTCGACACACCTTAGTAATCCTAAATCTGGAGTCCTCCTATATAGGATTCCTCCACTATGAAAGAAATTATCGGACAATCTTCGAAGCGTGCACTTCTAAGTAGTATTTGCAAGCTCTGGGTATTCTCCTTTTTCCAAATATTCCTTGATATCATGAAACCAAGGCTTTCCGTCTGCTTCTTCTTCGACGTGAGCACAATAAGCTGGCTGATTGTAGATCTTCACGGGAATAGGATCAATGAAATTCTTATCTGGATGTTGTATCATAGAGGCCAGGGTAGCCAATGCATCGGCGAACTCATTCTGGACCCTGGGGACATGTTGGAATTCCGTCTTTGTGAACCTTTTCCTCAATTCCTGTACATGGTGTAGGTATGGGAGTATCTTGGAGTTCTTGGTTGCCCATTCTTCTCGGACCTGATGTATAAGCAAGTCTGAATCACCAATCACTAGCAACTCTTGGATGTTCATGTCAATGGCCATCTTGAGCCCTAAGATGCAGGCTTCGTACTCGGCCATATTGTTAGTGCTGGGGAACCTGAGCTTGGCGGACACCGGATAATGATGGCCGGTTTCTGACACTAGAACTGCTCCTATGCCAACTCCTTTGAAATTTGCTGCACCATCGAAAAACATCCTCCAACCATCATAGGATTCTGCAATGTCTTCTCCTACAAATAATACCTCCTCATCAGGAAAATACGTCTTCAGGGGTTCGTATTTTCCGTCCACAGGATTTTCCGCAAGGTGATCCGCTAGTGCTTGTCCCTTGATTGCCTTCTGAATCACGTAGACAATGTCGAATTCACTCAACAGGATTTGCCACTTGGCTAGCTTGCCAGTGGGCATGGGCTTCTAGAAGATGTACTTTAAAGGATCCATCCTTGATATGAGATACGTAGTATAAGCACAGAAATAGTGCCTCAACTTCTGAGCTACCCAAGTCAGAGCACAACAGGTGCGTTCCAACAAAGAATACCGGGCCTCGTATGGGGTGAACTTCTTACCGAGGTAATAGATGGCCTGCTCCTTCCTCCCTGTTCCATCATGTTGCCTCATAACACATCCGAATGCTCCATCCAATACCGCAAGGTAGAGTATTAGGGGTCTACCTGGCTCGGGCGGGACCAAAACTGGCGGTGTTGACAAGTACTCCTTGATTTTGTCGAAGGCCTTTTGGCAGTCATCGGTCCATTTGGTAGCGGCGTCCTTCTTCAGCATCTTAAAGATTGGCTCACAGATGACAGTAGATTGTGCAATGAACCGGCTGATGTAGTTAAGTCTCCCCAAGAAACTCATTACTTCTTTCTTATTCTTTGGCGGTGGCAATTCTTGAATATCTTTGACCTTTGATGGATCCAATTCTATCCCTTGGCGACTCACAATGAATCCAAGCAATTTTCCAGCTGGAACCCCGAATGCACATTTTGTGGGGTTCAATTTTAGGTTGTACCTTCGCAATCTGTTGAAAAACTTCCTCAAATCTTCCATGTGGTCAGCGACTTTCTTGGACTTAATGATGACGTCGTCTACATACACTTCTATCTCCTTGTGTATCATGTCGTGGAAAATGGTGGTCATGGCCCTCATGTAGGTGGCCCCTGCATTCTTTAACCCAAACGGCATCATCTTGTAGCAATACATCCCCCATGGCGTAATGAAAGCTGTTTTCTTAGCATCCTCTTCATCTATCCATATCTGATGGTACCCAGAAAAACAATCAACAAATGACTGCAGCTCATGCTTGGCGCAATTGTCAATCAAGTATTCGGCAAGGGGAAGTCGTCTTTTGGGCTGGCTCGGTTGAGATCCCGGTAGTCGACACAGACTCTTACCTTCCCATCCTTTTTCGGTACTGGCACAATGTTGGCTAACCATGTCGGATACTATACTACCCTGAGAACCTTAGCTTTGACCAGCTTAGTGACCTCTTCCTTGATTTTCAAACTCATATCTGGCTTGAACTTTCTGAGCTTCTGCTTTACTGGCGGACAGGCCGAATCAGTCGGCAATTTGTGAGCCACAATGGATGTGCTCAGACCAGTCATGTCGTCGTACGACCAGGAAAATATGTCCTCATACTCTCATTAAAACTCTGTATATTCTTCCTTCTCTGATGGTGACAAATGAATGCTGATTCGTGTTTCTTTGGTGTTTCCTGCATCTCCCAGGTTGATGATTTCGGTCTCGTCCAGGTTGGACTTAGGTCTATTATCAAAATTCTCAACTTCTTTAATAATTTCTTCCGGTATATCATCTTCCTCTGAATCTATGTCCGTTTGTTGCGTTGTCTCGTTGCAAGTCACAATCATCGGTTCATCAAGATAAGTAATAGTAATGCTGTATAAGTAAAGTAATGAGAGAAAATAATAAGAGTAAGATTTATATGAAAACTGAATTGCTTTTGATAAATTCCATAAATGTTTTAAACATCGGAGCTCTTTCTTGCCAAAACAAAAATGCGAAAGGAAAGTAAACTAGTAAAAATAATATAGTGCATGGTGCTTGTTCAGCCTTGCTACCCCGAGGCACGCCGGGCTCTGGTGGTTCTGACGGTCCAGTTGTTGAGGCATGCTCCTCCCCTTACAGCCTGTAGGGAAGGTCCTTCCTCCCCCTCCTCCTAAAAAATAACACAGCAATCCATGTCATCATCTTCTAGGAACAAGTTCCTCATTGCTGCTAGTGCTTCCTCTTCTGACCCATAGATAACCTCGGCCGGCTGGAAAGTCTGTTCCAAACTCGGTATTGGTTGCTCCAACGGATAGTAAGGACCGCGCCAGGGTGGCAACCATTCATTGAATTCCTTCCAGGTATACTCATATCCCAATCCGAAGGTGGTGCCCTGTTTCTTGAGCTTGATGGGTTTAGCGATTCCTTGGAGATTCTTGCCAAGTCCCTTGCCAGGTTCATACCCGCTCCAATTCAATATGCTTTCAGTTTTGTTATCCCACCACTTATCTTTATCGACGACGTTGACTCATTCGATGTGGTGGTAAGTTTCTCCACCTATCCTTCTTCTTCCTCCGGTTGCTGGGATGATCTGGCGACTGTATATGGGATTGCTACCGTCGCCATGAATGATCACCTCCTGGTGATTCCACTCAAACTTCATTACCTGATGTAGTGTTGATGCCACGGCCCCGGCGGCATGAATCCATGGTCGTCCCAACAACAGATTGTAAGATGCCGGCACGTCTATCACTTGAAAGTCAACATCAAACCAAGTGGGCCCTATCTGTAAACATAAGCTAATCTCCCCAATAATGGACGTTTGAGAACCGTCGAAAGCCTTAACGTTGATGGCCCCGTCCTTCATTTCATGCAGCCCTTTTCCCAATGTTCTGAGTGTTACCAATGGACAAATGTTGAGGCTGGACCCTCCATCAATCTGGATTCTGGTGATAAAATAATCTTCACACTACATGGTGATGTGCAATGCCTTGTTGTGACTCAACCCTTCTGGTGGTAGCTCATCTTCATGAAAAGTGATTTTGTGACTTTCCAATACCTGACCCACCATGTTTGCCATTTCTCCTGCAGTGATATTGCTTGGTACATATGCCTCACTCACCACTCTTAACAAGGCATTCTTGTGTGCATCGGAACTCTGTAGCAAAGCCAGGATAGAAATCTGCGCCGGTGTTTTGTTCAACTGATCAATGACTGAGTATTTCTTCGCTTATATCTTTCTCCAGAGATCATCGGGCCCGGTTTTAGTGATGGATTGTCGCCCAGAGGTCTGCTTACTTGACTCAACCAAGTGTTCCGGAGTATAAACCCTGCCGGTTCTTGTCATACCCTGTGCCGCAACCGTTTCCCCGAACTTGGCTTTCCCCTTCTTTCTTGCCTCGACTGTGTAGTCCCATGGTATAGCTTTTGTCTGGAATGGCGTTACGGTTGTCATTGCTACTGGAATGGGCACCCTTGCTTTGGAAGGTAATACAGCAACTTCAAATGGCTCAAGCGCCTTTGGGGACCCAAACTCGACCTCAATTGGTGTTGGCGTCTTTGCAGAGGCCGGTGTTTCAAACTCAAGTGGTATGGACATGTTCACCTCAGCATCTCCAGAAGGCTGAATCTGGACTACAATCGGATTAAGGGTGACTGTCGGTTTCTTTGGATCGTCGCCTTCTGTGATCAAACCGATCGATCCCTTGGGATCCCAATCATCCTCTATTTCAATCATGTGAACACCTCCACCCTTGTAGTCTGGTAGAGGGTTATTGCGGACATTCGGAGCAGGCTCTTTTGCCACGATGATCTTGTTTTCAATCAAAGCCTGGACCTTATCTTTCAGGGAGCGGTATTCATCAATAGTATGCCCTTTCATGCCAGAATGGTATGCACAGGTTTTATTTGGGTTGACCCATTGGGAAGGGTTTTCAGGGGTTATAGCAGGGATAGGGGTGACGTAACCAGCAGCTTTGAGCCTTTCGTACAGCTGGTCAATTGGTTCAGCAATGGCGGTATACTATTTGGGAGGTCTGCGGTCGAAATTTGGTCGGGGTCTAGGAAAGTTTTGGCGAGGGGGAGGTGATTGTTAGTGGGATTGTTGAGTATTGTAAGCCTGGTAGACGTGTGTAGGCTGGGAATATCCGGGTGAAACAGGTTGGTATGTAGGAGATGGAGGCGATTGATGGGTAGGCGGTGGTGTTTGGTAGGAGGGTGCGGGTGTTTGGAAATTTGGAGTGGGCTGATATGTAAGTGGAGGTATTGGGTAAGTTTGGTATTTGATAGGTGATTTGGTTCTCTGTGCAACCATTACGGCACCTACGTCCATTTTCTTGGACGTACCACCAGACTGTAGAGCCTTGTTGGTGGCGTGCAAAGCTTCAAAGTTTGTAACCATACCACTCTTGATACCTTCCTCGATCCTTTCTCCTAGCTTGATGATGTCAGAAAATTTATGGTTTTCGATCAACATCAGTCTCTCATAGTATTGCGGATCCTGAGCCCGAACGAAAAACTTGTTCATCTGTTCTTCCCCTAAAGCAGGTCGAACCTTAGCAGCCTCTGATCTCCAACGAGTGGCGCACTCGTGGAATGTTTCTGTTGGTTTCTTTTTTAGATTCTGAATGTAAAACACATCCGGTGCATTTTCCATATTGAACCTGAATCTGTCCATGAAGTCAGACGCCATACTTACCCAGTTTGACCACTTCTTTGGGTTTTGGCTAATGTACCAGGACAGAGCATCTCCTTTCAGGCTCCTCATGAAAAGCTTCATGCGGATCTTCTCATCTTTTCCTACTCCGACCAGCTTGTCGCACTATGTCCTCAAGTGAACCCTGGGATCCCCTGTACCATCAAACATTTCGAACTTGGGAGGTTTGTACCCCTCGGGCAGTTCGACATCGGGCTGTATGCATAAGTCTTCATAGTTTAGCCCCTCAATTCTCTTACTACCTTCAACGCCTTGAATTCTGGTGGTCAACTTCTTATGCTCTTCGGCCAGATTTCTGATGGGCAAATCCTTATCATCGGACTCGGGTGTGCTTGAGATGGGCTGGGTGGATTGTGGCACTGTCTCCACATAGATGGGGGTGTTGTGTTGGGTGTGGCAGTGGTCATTTGTGGAGTTCAACGATTCCAGGATGAGCAGTGGAGTGTTGTTGGGAGTGTGGCAAGTATTGCAGTGGTGGTGAGGAACGGGCTGCTTCGGGATGTTTTGTGGAGGTATGGGATTCTGAGTATTTGGGAAGGTAACTTCTGGAGTGGAAAGGGAAAATGACAGACTTGCCAAACTTCGGACTTGATCAAGCTCTTCTTGGAATTTCAGTAGTTTTTGTTCCATCTGAGTGGCATTTTCCTTGGGGACCATAGCACCACGAGTGACCTCTACCCGTTCAGCTGAGTCGTTTGAATCTTCCATTTTTCTTTTGCTTTTGTGCCTGACGGGACTGGGAGGAGGAGTAGGTAGAGGGCCCCTGGATCTGGTAAAGTATGCTGATGTTGCTAGAGTTCACGAACTAACCTTTGGGGAGGGGAATAAACAAAAAGTAAAACAAAAAGGTGATAAGGAAAAATGTTACGATATTTAAACACGTAGTGCAGGAGATATAAAGCGTGTCCTAATTTTGGGGACCTCGTTGTGCCCGAGGTAGGCCTAGCGACAAGTAAATTTGGAGAACTTGGAATGCTAAATGCCTCATTTTATTGATAAAAAGGTAGACGAATCCCAAAACGACACTAAATAATAGGAAATAAAAATGTCACTAGTGGCCATAGGCCTTATTACATTTCGTAAAGCAAAAAGGAAAAGCTCCTATCTATTTGGTCCCAGAAGGACCTTCCCCAGACTCGGCAGTGTTAGCTCCCTCGAATAGCTCTCCCAGCTCGCGCAATCCTAGCAGCAGGTAAGCTCTGGCCAGATGTCCTCCTTCACTCCCTTCAGCAACTCGGCAGTCTTCGACCCTTTTTAGAAACTTCTTCTCCAGTTCCACTATACCCCGCTCTAAGCAGATCAGTCGTTTGTTGGCGCTAACAGCCATATCCTTCCATTCTTCAATTAATTTTTGATTGGCTTCTTGTATTTCACGGTGCTCATTTTCACATTCCCGCATCCTCTTGCGCAGTTGGTTGTACTTTACTTGTGCTTTAGCCTTTTCATCGATGATTCTATGACCTCGAACAAACCCAGGTTGACTCAAACTGTTGTGATTGTCCTCCAGCCAGCCTGAACAATGTAGGGTACAACCAGCATGGTAGCGATCCGGTTCGATGGTGTCTTTTCCCAAGATAATTTTGCAGTGCCACATATGCTGAGCCTTGCACCTGTGCGGACTATCGTCATTCTGGAAGTCAGCCCGAAAGTGACTCATCTTGTCGACCCTTGGTATAACCTGCTTCCTACCAGCCTATCTCATAGCTCGAAGAGGGACATAAGGGTAGTTCCCTCAAATCGATCAATATCAAAAATGGCGCATCCCTAGATCGAACGATGGATTCTTTAGTAGGGAACCACTCGAACATCCATTGCACTCGGTCCTCAGTCAGATTATCAAAGAGTTCGACCCATTCTCTAGCATTCTCCGATTGGGCGAACATATTGGGCATGTCATTTATTCGCTTCGGGTGATGAAAGGCGATATGATCGTCTCAGTCTCTACGATGGATTTCCTGTCGGTATTCACCCTTTTGGAGGTATTCCATGAGTCATAGTTGAAGTAGCAGATTACAACCCTCGAAATGCTTGGCTCCCTGTTGACACCTTTCTAGGGCTCGGTATATTTCTGCAATGATCATTGGCACGAGACTGAATGGTTGTCCGTCAATTCCTTCCATTAGAGTTTTGGTGACCATAGCTAGCCTGGTATGGATTCTTGCTTTCTTCATTGGAAACACTATCATCCCCAAGAAACAGAACATGAAGACAAAGACCCTTCGATGGATATGCCCCAATGATGTAAGGCGAACTCGTCAGGATAAGTACAGTAAGATTTGCTGTGACCGTACCTTTCGTACAGATAGTCAAAGGGAATGTACGACTCCTTCAATCATGTCAAGTCAGGGCTTGAAATTATCTCGAGGGGAAGGTGTTAGGCACCCCTCAAGATCCACTAGTGTGGTTCCCGGCCATGCTATAATTATGACTTTAAGTGCGAATGACAAGTGAACAAGCAAGAATTGCAAATACGAGATAGTTTTCACATAACGGTTGCAAGCAACTGAAGCAAAAGAAGTTAAAGAAGCCGACAGTTGGGAAGAAAGCAATTTTAAAGTTCTGAAAATAAACAAGTAAAAGGAAGCTTTTTACTAATTGATGCAAGTAATTGAAGTAAAAGAAAAGTTAAAGAAGCTAAAAATTGAGCAGTTTCTTTTTTTTTTTTGAAAAAAAAAAGAAATTCTGAAAGATTAAACAAGTAAAGGGAAGGGGGGAGGGTCCTAGGTTTATAAATAATATGGATCACCCCACACAACACCCGGTAACCGTTTATACACGTGGTGTTATCGCGTGGTCATCATATCCATATCTACCATTTCCCACCCTGTTAAGGTATTAAAGCACGCAATGGTCTCGTTTTCCTATTGCATGCTACTACCCGTCCCAATCCTATCAGTCCCGGAGGCATTTGGGACTACTAGTCCTAAAGGGGGAGGGAGATTTGGGCTTTTCAGAGTTTAAAAGGATAAAATTCTAGGGCGACAAACAAAAACACATAAAGTAGATATGGGAAACACATAACAGTTAAAAAGGCTCAGACATGCCTCCTCACTTAAAGACAGATTGTTTAGCATGTCTTGCACGTACTAGTTATGGTCTGAATTAACTTAAAGCGTTAAGGCAGGCTGATTTATCACATATTTTCAGATAAGAAGTCCGAATTAGGCCTGCCTGCTGGTTGTAATTATCAAAGATTGGTGTAGTTGATTAATTATCTAATGTCTTGCCTAGGCGAAACCTATATGCATGATATCTAATAATGCAGGAGTACACTGATTTTTAAAGAAGGCTCGCTGATTATAGAAAAACATAATTTCTGTAGGTATTGAGTATCGTTACCACTGATTTTAGACTTGTAGACGATTCAGATTCAGCTGATTACTCCTATAGGCATGCTTTCTAAGCGTGGTTGGTTTGAAAAAAAACGTTTATAGAAATGCAGGAGTCCTATAGGCATGGTATATAGAAGGCAATTTGTTATTTAAACCTATAAACTGTTTGCCTAGTGATAGATGTTTATGCAGAATTTAAGGAATCCTATAGACATGTTCTCTATATGAGATGCAGAAATGTAGAATCCTATTGACATGTTCTCTATATGAGATGCAGAATCCTATTGACATGTTCTCTATACGAGATGCAGAAATGCAGGAACTATTGATATGATATCTATGTATGAAAGACAGAACTTATAGACATGATTTCTAAAATGCAGAAGTGCAGAAAACTTATAGGCAGAATTTCGAGAATGCAGAAATGAAAGCAGGATACGATTGCAGAAGTAAATACCTAAGAGCATGATATCTACCCTTATGCATACATGAGTGACCCTTCCCTTTTCACTATAACCCCCATAAGTTGTTACAAAATTATTACAAACCAGAACGAATCAAGAAGAGTAAAATTACATCAGAAATTAGAGTACAACCAAGGAGAGCCTGATTCAGACTCCAGGTCTGAAATATGAAATAAACCAACTCCAAAGATCCAATTTCCAAAACCTTTCTCATTTTCTGGGTGTGTCAGAGTTCCCAAGATCCTCATGAACTCCGGGCAGTGCTTACACCTAAATTCATTACAGAATTGAATTATAGTGCAGTGTGGAAGGGCCAACCCTCAAATGTCCAAGTTCAGAGGGAATTCAAGGTCCCTAAAGCAAGGCTCATAGGAGGGGGGGCAGAACTTAGAAACTAAGAGTGAGTGTAAGTGCAGAAAGGAGTTTAGGGGAAAGTCAAGACAGGCTGGTGGTCATACCCAGCAATTGGAAGTGTTGGCACACCCCAACCAGCCTGTTAGCCACATTGTTTGGGAGTTAGGATCCTTTAAAGGATCAAGCACGCACATGAACAACAATTTGGATGCTGCCATGCCTGAACCTTAACTCAAACACATAGAGGGGAACAGGGGTATGGGGATTCACAGCAGAAAACAAATGTAAAGAGAACAGCACACATATTTAACACTAAGCATAGACAGCAAAGTAGACAGGATGATAGAAGCTGTGAAATAAACACATTGGGATGAGGCTGAAACTTAAATTAGAACATACCAGTTTCAGGGAAACAAGAAAGTAAAAGCAGTAGTCTTGTAAAGCCAAATTGCAAGAAAATAGTCAGAATATCTCAGAAGAGAGTAGAGTGTTGGGTGAAGCGTAAGAGTATTGAAATTGAAAGTAAGTAATGTGTGTTAGAGAATTGAACTCAAGGTGTCCTAAAGTGCTGAAAGGTCGTGCCCTTTATAGTGCAGAAAGCAAGTAAGAAAAAGGTAAGAAAATAGTTTTGAAATCAATTACATAAGGTCTCCCTTTAATTAAGGGATTCTGATTTCAAACGGGCAGAATAAATAAGGAAGGGATTTGATCAAAATCTTTTCCAAAGTAATACAAGAAGGGAAATACACAGAAACTATTTAAGGAAAGAGTTTGATAGCAACATCGTTTGTGCAAATAAGGAAAGGCAGTCAATCAACAGCCAGTAAAAATCAGAAATTGAGTTTTGGTATGAATGAATCCAACCAGAAAAGGTGAAGAAAGGTTTAATTAAAGAAAAATCAGTAACAATCAATCGAACCTTATTGTAACGACCCGACCGAGCTTTTGCACCTTGATCGCCAGTTATCGGGCATGACTTGCCCCGTGTTAGGCATTATGACTAATGTAGATCGTTGGTTTTAGTTTTCAGGAAAATTTGGAATGAATTTGAAAGAACAGTTTCAGTTGAAAGCATTGAATTTGAAAGGTTTGACCAAGAGTTGACTTATTTGTATATGAGATCGGATCGGAGTTTTTATGATTTGGTTAGCTTTGTTAGGTGATTTGTGACTTAGGAGCGTGATCGGAATTGGTTTTGAAAGTCCGGTGTAGAATTAGGCTTGAATTGGCGAAGTTAGTATTTTGGCGATTTCCGGTTGAAAGGTGAGATTTTGATCCAAGGGTCGGAATGGAATTCCGAGAGTTGCTGTAGTTTCCTCATGTGATTTGGGATGTGTGTGCAAAATTTCAGGTCATCTGGAGGTGTTTTGGTTGGGTTTTTGATCAAATGCGTGTTTCGGAAGTTTTTGGAGAACTTAGGCTTGAATTCGATGTGAATTGATGGTTTTGGTGTTGTTTGAGGTGTTTTGGTGATTGGAACAAGTTTGAATGAGGTTTTAGGATGTTTTGGTGCTTTTGGTTGAGGTCCCGGGGGCCTCGGGTGAGTTTCGGGTGGTCAATCGGACCATTTTCTAAGTTGAAGAGTTGCAGATTTTTCAGTTCAGGTGTTGCAGACATTTAAGCCTTCGCGATCGCGTGGGGTATATCGCGATCGCGTAGAAGGATTTTGGAAGGCAGGAATTTAAGCCTTCGCGTTCGCGTTTTAGGGCTCGCGTTCGAGGAAGGCTAAGAGTTTGTGCCTCGCGTTCGCATCAGATCGCTCGCGTTCGCGTATAAGGATTTGGGGTCCAGTGGAATTACTCTTCGCGTTCGCATCAGGTGCCTTGCGTTCGCGTAGGTCTGGGAGCTGAGGCATCGCGTTCGCGACCTGTGTATCGCATTCGCATAGAGTAAAAATTGGGTCAATGCAAGGTTGTGCTTCGCGAACGCGAGAGTTTGACCGCGTTCGCGAAGAAGGAAGGGTCAGACCTGGGCAGAATGTTTTAAAACATTTCATCCGCGATTTTGGGGCTCATTTACTCTATTGTTGATCTTTTTGAGAGCTTTTTGAAGGAAATTGAAGAGGGATTCAAGGAGAATCGATTGGAGGTAAGATTTTTGAACTCAAAACTCGTTTTTATTGTGTAATCTACCTAGAAATTCATGGAAACTAAGCCTAAAATTGAGGAACTAGGACTTGAGATTTTTGAAATTTGATTTGGGGATTTGAAGGACCATTTGAGGTCGGATTTGAGAAATTTTGGTATGTATGAACTCGTGAGGAGATAAGGAATGTATTGATGTGAAAATTTCTGAGTTTTGAGAAGTGGGCCCGGGGCTCGGGTTTTGCCAATTTCAAGATTTTTAATATTTTTTGATTGTTTTCGATTGGGTATTGTTCCATTGGCATATTGTGACGTATTCGTTCTGGTTTTGGGTAGATTCGATGCGCGTGGAGGCCGATTTGAGGGGCAAAGGCGTCGCGAGCTAGAGATTTTGCCGGTTCGAGGTGAGTAATGATTGCAAATGATATCCTAAGGGTTTGAAACCCCGGATTGCACACCGTAGTGCTATATTGAGGTGACTTGCACGCCGGATAGCGAGCGTGGGGTAGAGCACCGTTGGGGGATTGTGACTTGGTCCGTCCCGATTAATGATTTTACCGCGTATTTGACTGAAACTTATTAGTTATTATCATGATTTGGGCTGATTGCCATATTTGGGCTTCGTGCCAATTATTTGAACCCTTCAGGGATTTTATCACTGTTTCCTCACTATTTGACGTATTATTTGAACTCAGTCCTGTTGATATCTACTGTTTTACAAACTCAGCCACTTTTATTCAGATTTGAAACTTAAATGATATTTCTAAATGATGTTTTGGGCTGAGAACTACTGTTTTATTAATGCCCGAGGGGCTTGTGATGATTTTCGGATTGAGTGGGGCCGAGGGCCATATGTGAGGATATGCTGAGTGATATGAGGCCGAGGGCCTGAGATACATTTATATGCCACGAGGTGGCTTGAGTGATGTGAGGAGGCTTTCAGGCCTTGTGAGTGATGTGAGGAGGCTTTCAGGCCTTGTGAGTGATGTGAGGAGGCTTTCAGGCCTTGTGAGTGATGTGAGGAGGCTTCCAGGCCTTGTGAGTGATGTGAGGAGGCTTTCAGGCCTTATGAGTGATGTGAAAAGGCTTTCAGGCCTTATGTTGATATAGCGCTTGGGCCGTAAGGGGCCCCTCCGGAGTCTGCACACCCACAGTGAGCGCGGGTACCCATTATGCTGAGTGATTGATCCTGAGCTCGAGGGGCTAATACGAGTGTTTCTGAGAGTGAGCCCGAGGGGCTGATATGAGTGACTGTGAGTTAGCCCGAGGGGCTGGTACTGATTTGAGATATTGCCCGAGGGGCGAGCCATTATGTGTTCATCTTGCATACTTACTTGTCTTCACTTGTTATACTGTGGTATTTGTGCCCGAGGGGCCAATTTTTGTGCATATCGGCACTAATTGTTTTGAAATTATTTCGCAACTGTTGAAAACACTATTTTCAAAGGAGTTTTAAACTGAGCCAAGATATTTCTAAAGATTTCACAGCTTCACTGTTTTCTCAAAGGATTGTACCCTGCTTCTATATAGCATGTTGGTTGCTTTACGTGATTTCTTACTGCTCAGCTGTTGTTTACCTTTATTACTCACTGAGTTGGAGTACTCACTTTACTCCTGCACCTCGTGTGCAGATGCAGGTATTTATTCACCCGGTAGCGGGTTTTGGCTGATCAGTGGCAGAGTTATAGGAGTTAACGAGGTGATTGCCAGCGTTCGCAGCACCGCTTTTCTCTCTTTGTTCATTATTCCGGTTTTGTATATTTTAGACCTTGTAGTTGGATTTACACTCAAATAGACGCTCGTGACTTGTGACACCCCGATTAGGGCTGTGTCGGGTTTGTACTTCCGTTAGTTATATCAGTAAATCATATTTAAATTGCTTATTAATGTTTAACTATTTTTTTTGAAAAGACGAGTTGTGTTAATTGGCTGGCCTCGTCTTCATGAGAGGCGCCATCACGACCGGTGCGGGGGTTTGGGTCGTGACAATATAATTTATTTAAAATAAATAAGGTGTTAACCTTTGCTATAGGAGGTAAAAATTCCATAAAAAATTTTCAATCTGTTCCCCGTCCGTTAAACCGTTAACCCGATACCAATAAGCCATTAAGCTTCAGTTTCGGTTCGATTTTCGATTTCGAATCGGTTTTGGACACCCCTAGAAGCAATGACATCTTATCTCTAGTGAAAGTGTAATTTGAAATGATGACACAGACCAAAGAAGGAAAGATCTTCGTTGTCAAACCAAGGAAAGCAAATCCAAACAAAGGAAGTGTCTAACATTAATAGCAGAGTTAACAGGAGAGGTGAAGAGGTTATAGAACTTGTTGGCTAGCAGCTAAGTGACAAGCTGATAGCTAACTACAGTTAAGCTTAAGTTTAATATTAACTAGAGTTAGTTAGTTAGGAGTTAGTGAAAGTCGGTTAGTGTTAAAGTCAGTTAGTTTGTTAAACTGTAGAAGATTGTATAGAACTTAGTTTTTGGAAAATGAAGTGAGTTGGTTCTCTTCTTCTCTCATTCTTCTTTCATCTTCTCCTTCTAAATTCTTCCTTCACGTTAGCTTCGATCACCATTTCCATGGCTGTTAACATGGTATCAGAGCTATTAGTGTGGATCTAAGCAAGTCTGCGAACGAGTCTCTTCATCTAGGTTGCTTCAATTCTGCAATTTGAGGTGCCGAATTGTCTCAGAGCAATTCTCGATCGAAGCTAGGGTTTGCAAATTGTGTTTTGTGAAGCAAATTTCCAGTCAACAATGGCGGTTGAAGACGATCAAATCAACAATACTACTCCTACTCACACTGGCACGACCTCAGCGAATGGCAATTTCGTGACTAGTACCTCCTTCCCTACCATTGTCACCATCTGTATCTACAGCCAACCGACACACCAGTTAGTTCTCTGATCTCTCTTCAACTTACTGGATCTGATAACTATGCTTTGTGTCACGATGCGAAACCCAAACCCGGTCATGATGGCGCCTCTCGTGAAGACAAGGCCAGCTGACACATTCCCATTCCAATCTTAAGCAATAAAATAATAAGTATTAAGTCGTAAACATGATAAAATCTCAAAAATAAGCAGTTAACAGTATAATTTACGAAAAAACAAACCCAACACAGCCCGATACCGGGGTGTCACTAGTCATGAGCATCTACTAAGGTTCGAATACAACTAGAGTCAAAAAAGTTACTAAATACAGTCTAATGAAATCGAGAGGGAGAAAAGCAGTGCTGTGAACGTCGGGCAGCTACCTTGCTAAACTCTGATGACTCTGCCTCTGAGCAACCAATACCCGCTACCCGGTTCAAAAATACATGAATCTGCATACAAGGTGCAGGGAGTAAAGTGAGTACTTCCAACTCAGTGAGTAATAAAAATAAATAAAGACTGAGTGATAGGAAATCACGAAGAGTACATCAACATGTTGTATAGAAGCAGTACAAAACCAGTAAGAAAGCAATGAAACTGTGAAATCTCTTAAGCACCTTAGCTCAGTTTAAACTTCTTCTAAAATGGCTTTTCAACAGTTAAGCAATTGAATGCAAGCAATTAGAACAGATAAGCATAGAAGATCCGCCCCTCGGGCACAATTACACAATTAAACAGGTACATGACAGGTAAATAAGAAAGATAAGCACATAAAGGTTCGCCCCTCGGGCACAATGTCAACAAATCCGCCCCTCGGGCAATATCTCAGAACAATACCAGCCCCTCGGGCTATATCTCAGAACCATACCAGCCTCTCGGGCTATATCTCACATCACAATGGGTACCCGCGCTCACTGAGGTTGTGCAGACTCCTGGAGGGGACCCTTACGGCCCAAGCGCAATATCAAGCCATCTCGTGGCATCATAAACAGGCTCTCGGCCTCATATCAATATCAAGCCACCTCGTGGCGCACAATCTCAGGTCCTCGGCCTCATTATCATAATCAGTATATCACTGCTGCGGCGTGCAGCCCGACCCAAAAGTATCCTCACAATACAGGCTCTTGGCCTTACTCAGTCAGAATCTCATAAGCCCCTCGGGCATCAGTAAAACATGAAGCTCAGCTCAAAATATCTTTAAAATATTATTTAGTGTGTCTAAAACAGAATAACATAGCTGAGTTTTGAAAATAGTGAAAAATATAGTATGACTGAGCATCGGTATGAAGTCAAACAGTGAGGAAAATATCATTTA
>NW_017671924.1:124853-235497 GCF_001879085.1 Nicotiana attenuata | reverse complement strand
TTTCAGGTGGGCGCCTGATTTGCTTGAACCTGAACCGTCTTTTCTGTTACTTGACACTGTTTTCCCTTGCATCTTGAACCATTTTCCCTTGAAACTTGAACTGTCTTCCTTCGAAACTGCTTTCCTTTGAAACTTGAGTTGTCTTCCTTCGAAGCTACTTTCCCTTGAAACTTGAGTTGTCTTCCTTCGAAACTTCTTTCCCTTGAAACTTGAGTTGTCTTCCTTCGAAACTGTTTTCCCTTGAAATTTGAATTGTTTTCCCTTTGTTTTCCAAGTTGGTGCTTTGACCGCTAAAACTTGAAATGTAGTCCTCTGTTCTCCAGGCGGGCTCCTGACTGCTGAAACTTGAAATGTATGCCTCTGTTCTCCAGGCGGGCTCCTGACTGCTGAAACTTGAAACGTATACCTCTGTTCTCCAGGCGGGCTCCTCTGTTCTCCAGGCGGGCTCCTGATTGCTGAAGCTTGAAATGTATGCCTCAGTTCTCCGGGCGGGCTCCTGATTGCTGAAGCTTGAAAAGTATTCCCTTGTTCTCCAGGTGGGCTCCTGACTGCTGAACTTGAAAAGCATTCCCTTGTTCTCCAGGTGGGCTCCTGACTGCAACAAAACAAGCAAAGAAAATTTTCTGCCCCAGTTTGGTGACTGGGTACAACATGTTATCAAATATTAAAAGCTAAAATTGGAATTGTACTTCCCTTGTTCTCCAGGTGGGCTCCTGACTGCTGAAACTTGAAAAGCATTCCCTTGTTCTCCAGGTGGGCTCCTGATTGCTGAACATGAAAAGTGTTCCCTTGTTCTCCAGGCGGGCTCCTGATTGCTGAACTTGAAAAGCATTCCCTCGTTCTCCAGGTGGGCTCCTGACTGCAACAAAATGAACAAAGAAAATTTTCTGCCCCAGTTTGGTGACTGGGTACAGATGTGAGTATTAAACTGAATTATTCTACCAAGAATGAGAAAGCCAAATCCTACTATCCAGAAGGTCCTGATAACTCCTAACAATTACGAGCCTAAGCTATATCTCCTAAAGGTATTACTTCCACTACATTTGTTGTCTTAAAAGGTCTTAAACTACTTCACATTATCCAGGTGGGTCCTGACAACTACTAATTAAAAGACAGTGTTAACCTAAGCTATATCTACTGAAGGTACGACTTCCACTGTATTTTGTTACCTAAGCAGACCTTAAAACTACGTCCCATTATTCAGGAGGGTCCTAAAAATCAAAATTCAAGTCTTATCTAAGGTGTGCCAATTCTACGGCTAAATTATACTATCCTACAACAGTATCTTGTTACCTAAGGAGATCTTAAAACTGTGTCCCATTATTCAGGAGGGTCCTGATCACAACTAATTAAATCCTATCTTAGACAACCTATGTTCTTTAGGATACATTTGTGCTAAATTATGCTACTCATGCTTGTTTGGAAATTTAAACTAAGTCCCATTTTCCAGGAGGGTCCTGAGAGTTTCCAGTCATACCTGTTTGGGTGCTACCTTTTCCTACGGAGGTTTCTCCGCAGCCAATGAAAACTTTCTGCCCCTGTTTCAATCAAAGAAAAATCTTGTCAGTTTTAAAAATATGGCTAGTTGCTGGTATTCTTGCTAGGTACATCCCTGCTGCTGGGCTTTACTCCGTCTCGCTTTCCTGGACTTGCCTTGAATCCCCTCGACTTCCTGACCGAATTTCAACCCCTTGACTCTGATGACCCAAGTGTTCTATCCCATATTGTTGTTTTTGTACTTCTGACCCACTTTTTGAAACTTCGCTTCTTCCCCACAATTATCCGACTAATCCACCGATGAAACTTCCAGTGGTCCTTTATGACTTACTTTTCTTTTTGACATCTTTGATATATTCTGGCCCTGTATGTACCACTAGGAAGCTGGTAGTTAGCCTTGACATTCCTTCCTTTTGTTTCGAACAGAACTGACACTGAAACATCTTAAAGATAGACCTCGAAAGAATGAAATGCAATGACCTCGAGGGTTAAGGATAAAGAGAATCCGAGAACGGATGATTTGTAATGAAGAAAGAAGAGAATGAGACTTATCTGAGTGGAACAGCTGGTACCATTGAGTATGCCATGCATTTTGGATTAACCATCCCAGTCTGTCTAACCAATCAACTTTCAATCATCGCATTTGTCGTTCCGGACTTTCACAACCTGATTTTCACCCAAACCCAAACCTTGCTCGTCTTGCAATGTCTTGAGCAACTTTTGGCCACAGACTTGTTTCCTTGGCCTGTCTGAAAAACTCACCTTTGCCTTACGGTGCCCGTGAGGGTTTTCACCAATAAGACTCTCTCATTTTTTATTTCTCTCGACTCACTTCGCCTTACGGTGCCCGTGAGGGTTTTCACCAATAAGACTCTCTCATTTTTTATTTTTCTTGCACCGGAGTGTTGCCCCTGACGTTAATCACTTTTGCTTGCTCGTATTGGCACTTCCTGAAGATTGATCAGAAGGTCTTCCTTTGGACCGTAATGCAGGCTTTTGGACAGGGCTAGAAAGAAGGGGTATCAAAGGCTCTAAAACAATTTAATATGGGTTCACAGTTACAACCTTCGGAATCAAATTTCTTGCACAACCACAACTACTGCCCCAGTTTCCTTCGTAGGAACTTTTGAGATTTTGTTTTGGTGTGACTGAACCTCAGAGAGAGGCTGCCTACGTATCCTTTCGGAATCAAGTCAAGCGTAGTTCAGGTCATAGGAATTACTTTGCTGTTGCAGTCCTTTCTTTTCTTCCACTTTCTTTTCTTTCTTTTCATTTCTTTTCTTTTCTTTTCATTTTTTTTCTTTTCATTTCTTTTTTCTTTTCTTCATCTTTCTTTTCTTTTTTTCTTTTGCTTTTTTTTCCTTTTTTTTTCTTTATTTTTCTTTCTTTTTTTTTCTTTTTTTTTCGTTGGACTGTGTTTTCTTATTTCTTCACTGATTTGCCCTGCTCGAACTTCCGGGTTATTATTGATTCCGAAAGAGGTGTACGAAAGAAAGTAAATGAGGCTCAAAAGGGGTAACAAAGGATAAAGTGTTTGGATAGCAGAACAAAATGCCTTCGTCATTTCAATCTCAAAAATATGCCAAATACAATAAAGTACAATTAAACCAAGAAATCATACATAGTATCGCTTGACTGCATCAGAGTTGATAGCCATTTCTACACATTTGCCTTCCACATCTGTCAAATATAATGCGCCATTGGACAACACCGTGGTTACAACAAATGGCCCCTGCCAGTTCGGGGCGAACTTTCCTTTTGCCTCAGCCCAATGAGGTAAGATATGCCTCAACACCAATTGCCCTACTTCGAATTTCCGCGGACGCACTTTCTTGTTATATGCTCTTGCCATTCTCTGTTGATACAACTGACCATGACATACTGCTGCCAATCTCTTTTCGTCAATCAAACTTAGTTGTTCCAAGCGGGCCTTAACCCATTCGACATCATCAATTTCCGCCTCGGCAATAATTCGAAGAGACGGGGTTTCAACCTCTGCGGGTATCACTGCCTCAGTGCCATACACCAGTGAATAAGGAGTCGCCCCTACTGAAGTGCGGACAGTAGTGCGATAGCCTAAAAGGGCAAACGGTAACTTCTCATGCCATTGCCTGGACCCCTCTACCATTTTCCGAAGTATTTTCTTGATGTTCTTGTTAGCTGCTTCAACTGCCCCATTTGCCTTAGGACGATATGGGGTGGAATTACGGTGCGTGATCTTAAACTGCTGACATGTCTCAGCCATCAAATGACTGTTGAGATTGGCACCGTTGTCTATGATGATTACCTTCAGGATCCCAAACCGACAAATGATATTCGAATGCACAAAATCGACCACTGCCTTCTTAGTCACAGATTTGAAGGTTTTTGCTTCAATCCACTTAGTGAAATAATCAATAGCTACCAGAATGAACCTGTGCCCATTTGACGCCGCTGGCTCGATCGGCCCAATGACATCCATCCCCCAAGCAACGAACGGCCGTGGTGTTAACATTGTATGCAATTCAGATGGTGGAAAATGAATCAAATCTCCATGTACCTGACATTGATGACACTTGCGCACGAAACTGATGCAATCCCGTTCCATAGTAAGCCAATAATAACCTGCTCGGAGGATCTTCTTTGCCAATACATATCCACTCATATGAGGTCCGCAAACTCTCGCATGTACCTCAGCCATGATAATTGTAGCCTTTTTAGCATCCATGCATCTCAACAATCCAAGATCTGGAGTTCTCTTGTACAACACTCCTCCACTGAAGAAAAATCCGCTTGCCAAGCGTCGAATTGCTCTCTTTTGATCCCCTATAGCTTGTGCTGGGTATACTCCAATCCGGAGATATTCTTTGATATCATGGAAACATGGCTCACCATCAAGCTCTCCTTCCACCATATTACAATAGGCATGCTGATCTCGGACCTGAATCTGTAACGGATCCACATAGGCCTTGTCTGGATGATGCAACATTGACGCCAAAGTGGCCAAAGCGTCGGCAACCTCATTGTGAATCCTTGGAATATGCCTGAAGTCTATTGATTGAAACCGTTGACAAAGTCATGCAAACACTGCCGATACGGTATGAGCTTCAAGTCTCGTGTTTCCCATTCACCCTGAATCTGGTGTACCAGAAGATCCGAGTCACCCATGACCAAGATTTCCTGGACACCCATGTCTATAGCTAATCTCAAACCCAAGATACATGCCTCGTATTCAGCCATGTTATTGGTGCAATAGAAACGAAGTTGAGCAGTGACAGGGTAGTGTTGCCCCATCTCAGAAATCAGTACTGCTCCTATCCCGACACCCTTGGCGTTGGCCGCTCCATCAAAGAACAGTTTCCATCCTGGCTTCTCGACTTGTTCTAATTCTTCAACATGCATTATCGCCTCGTCAGGGAAGTATGTTTTCAAAGGTTCATATTCATCATCAACTGGATTCTCGGCCAAATGATCAGCCAACGCTTGGGCTTTCATTGCAGTCCGGGTCACGTAGACAATATCAAACTCCATAAGCAAGATTTGCCATTTCGCCAGCCTCCCTGTGGGCATGGGCTTCTGAAAAATGTACTTCAACGGGTCCAGCCGAGAGATGAGATAGGTGGTGTAGGATGACAAGTAATGTTTCAACTTCTGCGCTACCCAGGTTAAGGCACAACACGTCCTCTCAAGTTGAGTGTACTTTACCTCATATGATGTGAACTTCTTGCTGAGGTAGTAAATTGCCTGCTCTTTCCTTCCTGTAATGTCATGCTGTCCCAGTACACAACCAAAAGAATTATCCAACACGGTCAGATAAAGGATCAAGGGTCTTCCCGGCTCCGGCGGGACCAACATAGGTGGACTAGCCAAATACTCCTTAATCTTGTCAAATGTTGCTTGACATTCATCCGTCCATCTGACCGCAGCATCTTTCTTTAGCAGCTTGAAGATGGGCTCGCAAGTCGTTGTAAGCTTGGCAATGAACCTGCTGGTGTAATTCAACCTGCCAAGCAAACTCATCACCTCTTTCTTGTTCCTTGGCGGCGGTAGCTCTTGAATGGCTTTGATCTTGGACGGGTCTAATTCAATGTCGGGCCGACTCACCACGAATCCCAATAACTTCCCAAATGGAACTCCAAACGCACACTTTGCTGGATTAAGTTTGAGGTTGTACCTACGGAGTCTCTGGAAGATTTTTCCTCAAGTCCTGGACATGGTCACATTGTTTCCTCAACTTTATGATTACGTCGTCTACATAGACCTCAATTTCCCGATGTATCATGTCATGGAACATGGTGGTCATCGCCCTCATATACGTTGCTCCTGCGTTCTTCAACCCAAATGGCATGACTCTATAACAATACGTTCCCCAAGGCGTGATGAATGCCGTCTTTTCCGCATCCTCCTCATCCATCAAAATCTGGTGATAGCCCGTATAACAATCCACGAAGGAACCAATCTCATGTTTGGCACAATTGTCGATCAATATGTGGATGTTTGGTAGTGGGAAGTTGTCCTTCGGACTTGCCTTATTGAGGTCCCGGTAATCTACGCACACTCTGGTCTTTCCATCCTTCTTTGGCACAGGCACAACATTGGCTAACCAAGTGGGATACCGCGTGACCTGGATGACCTTTGCCTCAAACTGTTTGGTGACCTCTTCTTTGATTTTCACACTAATGTCTGTTTTGAATTTCCTTAGCTTCTGCTTGACAGGAGGACATGCTGGGTCAGTGGGCAATTTGTGGACCACCAAATCAGTGCTTAAACCTGGCATGTCGTCATATGACCATGCAAAAACATCTTTCTACTCAAACAGTGCTTTAATTATCTCTTTCCTGAGCTGAGGTTCCAAATGGACACTTATTTTCGTTTCCCGCACATTCTCCTGATCCCCTAAATTGATTGCCTCTGTGTCATTCAGATTAGGTTTGGGTTTTTCTTCAAAGTGGCTTAATTCTTTACTGATTTCCTCAAAAGCTTCCTCATCATCATATTCCATTTCATCATAACACTTAATTTCTTGTATTATTATGTCTGAGTTAGATTGGCTTTTAAGACTGGGCTGAAGACTCCTCATGTATGACACATCACTGAAACCAGCATAAAAGGGACTGTACAAGAAAGAAAAGAAAGACAAAAAATGAAAACTATCAGGAATGAAAAAGAGGGAAATTGCATTTCATTAATATTTAAGATAACAAGGTTTAACTCATCCAAACGGACGGAACATGCATCCGAATTACAACCTTGGAAATAATCCAGATTAAACTGAAAGGAAATCAAAAACTAACTACCAAGACTCCCTCCGGGTAGGAAGGGGGGTTGCTTCCCAATTGTTAAGCTTTACTTGGGGCCCCACGAACTGAACATCTGTCTTGCTTGGACCTTCTCCGGCCTCCAACACATTCACCTCGTAAAACAGCTTTTCAAACCTCTCATCAGCTCCTTGTCGGGATCAACCACACCACTGGGCATTGCCGTTGCTAGGCGCTTCTTCTTGACAAAGGAACGGGAAAGGCGGGGGATAGGTTTTGGAAGGGTCCATGCTTTCTTTTTCATTTTTCTAGGGCATTGCCGTTGTTAGGCGCTTCTTAGTACCAGGCCTGACAAAGGAACGGGAAAGGCGGGGGATAGGTTTTGGAAGGGTCCATGCTTTCTTTTTCATTTTTCTAGCTCGCCTTATGTCTGCAGCAGTGGGCTTGAAACCTAAGCCAAAAGTATCCAGGTTTGCGGGAAGAGATACTGGCTGTACGATGCCTTGTAAAGAAGCACCCAAGCCCTTTCCAGGTACAAATCCGTTCCTCAGCATTTCCGACGCAACCATGACGGATGCAGCAGCTACCTTTGGCACAGGAATACACTTCCCCTCCGGGATCTTCTCAACCGATACCGTATCAAAGACTTGATAAACCCATGGGCCTTTGTCATTCTCAGCTTCTATAAAAGGCACAATGGCATCACCCAGAGTACACGAACTATCTTCCCCATGCACCACAATCTCTTGCCTGTCCCACTCGAATTTAACCACCTGGTGCAAGGTAGATGGCACTGCCTTTGCTGCATGGATCCAGGGTCGGCCTAACAAGAGATTGTAAGAGACAGCCACATCAAGCACCTGGAACTCCATAGTGAATTCAACCGGACCTATTTTCAGTTCCAACACTATATCCCCAACTGTGTCCTTGCCTCCTCCATCAAATCCTCGCACGCAAATGCTATTCTTATGAATTCTCTCACTGTCCACCTTTAACTTTTCCAGGCTGGAGAGAGGGCAAATGTTTGCACTGGACCCGTTGTCAACAAGCACCCGGGTGACCACAGAGTCTTCACATTTCACCGTGAGGTAGAGTGCTTTATTATGTTCAGGGCCTTCCAAAGGCAGCTCATCATCAGAAAATGTAACCCTGTTGACTTCAAAGATCTTGTTTGCTATTTTCTCTAAATGGTTCACAGAAATCTTATCGGGAACGTGGGCCTCATTCATAATTTTCATCAGTGCCTGACGGTGCTCATCTGAATGAATCAATAATGATAGCAAAGAGATTTGCGCCGGGGTCTTTCTCAACTGTTCTACAATGGAATAATCATGTGCCTTCATATTCTTCAAAAATTCTTCTGCCTCCTCTTAAGTTACAGCTTTCTTCACCGATACTGGATTATCTTTGGTGAGTTTAGCCTTTCTCAGCTCATCAGGAGCAAAGCATCTCCCGAGCGAGTCAGTCCATGGGTTTCACAAACTTCTTCCTTAACTTCCTTTCCCTGATACATCACTGTCACACGGCCGTAATTCCATGGGATGGCCCTTTCACTGATTACTGGTAGCTGAGTCACTGGCTTGATGACAACCGACTCTATGCGAGCCCCTTTCACAATCACAGCGGGCTTGACAGCTGCCCAGGACACTACCACTTTAACTGGTTCTTGTTTTTCTGCAACACTGCTCAAAAGCTCTTTCTTCATCACTACAACTGGTTTGCCAACTGTTTCTCCTACCTTGATCGATGCTCTCTCCTTTGCTAGTTTCTCATTTGATCTATCCTCACTAGCCCTGATCATCATCACGGTTTGTGACGGCTTCTTATGCTCTCCCTTTTGGATTAGCTCGATCATATGGGTCTCGTGATGAGTTAGTAATGGATTTTGGGTGATGTTAGGCGTTTCTGGGGCTTGTACTTCAATTCGGCGTGTATCAATGAGTTCTTGGATAGCCGTTTTCAAATGCCAACATTTTTCCATGTCATGTCCTGGCGCACCGGAGCAATACTCACAACTCACAGAGTGGTCCAGATTCCTTGGGAGAGGATCGGGCAGTTTGGGTTCAATCGGATTCAGCATGCCCAACTGTCTCAATCTGTGGTACAAACTAGTGTAAGATTCACCCAAGGGAGTGAAAGTCTTCTTCTTTTGCAACCTATCATTCTTAAATGCAGGGTTAGGTCGAAAATCGGTTCCAGCGGGATTTCTGTTGGTTCTTGGGGGTGGGTAGGTGTTTTGAGATGAGTAAGTATTTTGTTGGGTGGGTGCGCGCCATTGTGCATGGGTAGGAGGTTGGGGGTATGTCTGGGCATGGTGGACAGAGAAATTAGGGACAGGAGGTGGGTAATAGTGCTGTGGTGGGCCATATGGGGTATGTGGGTAGGTTTGGGGGTGAGGGCGAGGTTGGTGATAATATGGCGATGGACCTCTGGACCAAGCTCTCGACTCCACTACTGCAACCTCTTCTTTCTTCTTCTTTCCCAATACTCCTCCAGTGCCGCTCTGAATAGCCTGAGTGGTTGCTTTGATTGCTGAATAGCTCATAATTTTGTTAGACTTGAGACCCTCTTCCACCACACTTCCCATTTTCACGACCTCGTTGAAAGTTTTTCCCACTGCTGACACCAGATGACCATAATAGGTTGGCTCCAAAGCCTGAAGGAAATAATCAACCATCTCGTTCTCTTTCATTGGAGGATCGACCCTTGCCGCCTGCTCCCTCCACCGAAAACCATACTCTCTGAAACTTTCTCCGGGCTTCTTCTCAATTTTAGTCAGTGACAGACGGTCCGGGACAATTTCGAGATTGTACTGAAAATGACATGCAAATGCTTGAGCCAGGTCGTCCCAAGTGTACCATCGGGCATGGTCCTGTCGCGTGTACCAATCCAACGCTGCTCCACTTAGACTTTGACTAAAGTAAGCCATCAATAACTCATCCCTTCCTCCAACTCCTCTCATCTTGCTACAGAATCCCCTTAAGTGGGCCACCGGATCACCATGGCCATCATATAAGTCAAACTTGGGTAACTTGAATCCTGCTGGCAACTGGACGTCAGGAAACAGGCACAGGTCCTTGTAGGCTGCACTCACTTGTCCTCCGAGCCCCTGCATATTTCGGAATGACTGTTCTAAGCTCTTAACCTTCCGTATCATTTCATCTTGCTCAGGGTTTTTGGAAGGCTTCTCTTCTTCTGCTGAGAAATCAAGGCGGGGAGTCTAAGGGCATGGCTCTGGTGGTTTGAAAGTAGCTTCGGGTGGGTGGTACTGGTTATCATGAGTTTGGAACAAAGGTTCGCTAGAAGACCTGTGTAGTGTGGCAGGTGGGGGAGCCACGAACACATGAGCGATTAGTGGTGGAGGGCATGGGATTTGTTTGGGTGGTAGAGGTGGTGGTGTTTGAGAGGTGGTTTCGTAGTACTACTGGTAAGTAGGGAAAGCCGGAGACGAGTTCACTATGGAAGGATCTTGAGGCTGAGCTAGTGGTGGGAGGTAGGAGGGGTTAGCAGGATAGGCTGGTGGTGGATGTCCCTTCGACCAGGCCTGGTACATCTCGGCCATTTGTTGCTTCAGTTTATACATCTCCTCCTTCATTGCATTAACGTCAACTACTTCCTCCTCCCAAGATGGGTCGACAATGCTTGCTTCCAATTCCTGGTTGACCATGTTTGACTTATCCTTAGAGCGGGTGCTATAGGGATGGGTTGCCAGAATGCTAGTCAACTCAACCACTTGCCTGAACTCATCAACAACAACTTTGTTAGCGGTTAGGGCATTAACAGATAGATAACCGCATATTGAGGAGTGAATGCACCTAAGCAGTTAACCGTTTCTATTATGCCTTTGCTCAGTCACATGCGTCATCCCGGCTTTCCATTTTCTTCATTTGCCAATTGCGAGCTTTCTCTTCTCCTTTCTCTTTTCTTCTTTTTCTTTCTTTTCACTTTTACCTTGGTTTTCCTTGTCCCTATTCGCTCCTTTACTCAAAATTATTTTTTCACTCTTTTTCTTGCTCTCTTTGTTTTGCTTTCCCTCTTTTGTTTTTCTTTCCTTTCTCGTGTTTTCACCCTTTTTATTATTATTACGGTCGAATCCTATGGAGATTGCCTACGTATCACGACCCCGCGTGAATCAGACCAAGCATAGTTCTTGCAAATAAATGCAAGAAATAAAGCAACAATTTTTCGGGAATTTTCTTTCAAATTTTCATTAATAACAACTGCGATTACAAAGCTACCAAACTATTTGTTGTTCTTTTTCTCAAAAAGGATAGTACAAAAACTAGACTCAAAAAGAAATACAGACTCGATTATCTAGGAATACATCAAAGCTTCAAATCCTGGGGCCCGCGGGGCATCTCTCAGCATCGCCGCGGGCCTGCGTGCGAGACCCTTTTGCAACTGATCCAGATCATTCATGACCTGGCGAACGAATATCATCACGGAAGCAAAGAACGTGGTACGACCCATCCGCTCACCAGCTTGGCACTTCATGACAATGTAGTTGGCAATGATTCTGATTCTTTCCCTGATTTGGCCCTTTTCTTGGAGTAGCCGACTTATCTGTTGGGTACGGGCCTCTAGAACCTGAGAATCCTGGAGGTGAAGGTCCTGTAACGATTTTATTTCCTTTTCCATCTCAGCGATTAACCCATAACACTGTTCTCTCTCGGCCCGAAATTCTTTGTCCTGCCAAGCTGCCTTTTCTTCAAGAGTATTCATTTTTTCTTTTCATGTTAGCAATGGTTCCGTCATAGTTCTTCTTCATTTGCTGTACAAACTGGGCCCTTTCCTCGGTCTTCTTTCCGAAGTTTTGCCATGTTTCCCTCGGATTTTTCCAATTCCTCCTGACAGTCCAAAACTTGTTTCTTCAAACCTTTTATCAATCTCTCGTCGGATAGACTTCTTTCCCGATTCCTGGCATCTATTTTCATTTGCTGAATTTGGGCTTTGAGAGCTTCATTCTCCTGGGCCAGTTTCTTCTTATCACCTTCATCAGCCGCGGATTGCAAGGTGTTTTCAAACCGGAGCTCCTGAACCTGTTTTTCCAATGCTCCTATTCGAGCCCTGTACTCCTTTTCCTTGGCTAACCAATCCCATTGCACCTGGGCCTCATTAGTGAATTGTTGTACATGTGGCCTTTTGGCGGGTCTCTCAGGGATTTGAATCTCTTACCAAACCAAACCAAGTATTTGGGATCTACCTCACCTCTGGCTCGGTCCTGTACTATAGTCTTGGGTTCAAGGTACCTGCACTCATTCCATATCTTTCGAATTCTACCTTCAGGGAATGCAGCTTTCGGGCCTAACTCGATGACTTGCTCACTCAGGTCTTCATCGTTGTGCACTGTCTGGAATCTTCCAAATTGCCGCAGAACTCGGTAAGGAGCATAAGGTTGTATGCTTCGAATACCCATCAAAAGAATATAAGGGACCTCCGCTGAGGTGTATACAGCTTCAGTAGTAGGAAGCCATCCATAAGCCCATTCAACTTTATCTGCGGTCAAGGACCTTAAGCATGATGACTAGGCCTCAGTACCCTCAGGGAATTCAATACCTGTCACCCGGGTCTCAAATTCTGCAATACAACTCACTCCAGTTAAACCGTAGTTCATATAGCCTGTGCGGTGAGAGAGGTGTTCCTATATCCACAATTGTAAGAGCAAATTGCAACCTTGAAAGAATTTCTCCCCTTCCCGACATTTGGTCAAAGCTCGGTACATTTCTGCTACAATTAGGGGAACCACTGTGCTAGTAGGTTTTTTCATGGCAACATCTAGCATTCCTACCAAGCCAAGGTCTATGTGACCGTCCTTTCTTGGACAAATTACCACTCCCAAAAAGGCTACCATGAAGGCTAATCCCCGTCAGGCTTCCCATTTGTCTTTATTTCCAGCATGTGTCAATCCTGTGTTGGGTTCCTCGAAACCTTTGGGGTTACCATACCGGTGATATAAGAAATGCAATGTACAACACCCTTCCGCCAGATGCGGGTCTTGAATATCCCGGTTGATGTTCAACAAATCCAAGAACCTATGAAGGGTTACCGGTCGTGGGGCCAATGGGTATCTACCTCGGAGGTTCCCGTTGAGACCGGCGTATCCGGCAATCTCTTCTAATGTAGGTGTGAGTTCAAAATCTGAAAACCGGAATACATTACGGGTCGGATCCCAGAATGGTATCAATGCCTCGATAATATCTTTTCTTGGTTTGATGTTCAGCAAATCGACGAGACCACCCAAACTTTTGCTTCCCTTTCCCAAATCATGCCACCACATATGGAGTTTCAAAGGGATCTCTCTCAGGACTGAGAAGGTTTCGATGTTACTTGAATCCATCCTGCACATTTATTAGGGGACTTTAACGACTTATTTTGAAAAATGGCTATTTGTGCAAAAATTCTTTATTTAACAACAGGCCTTGGATTTGCAGATACGGCCTTTCAGCACTTCTGGGAGGAAGATTTTAAGGCTGCGCCCGCAAACCATGTAAAAATGACTCAGGGTGGCTGTTCTTGCAAAAACGGCCTTCCGGCGTCCTTTTAGGGACATTCGGCTTATTTTAGACAAGAATGGCATCACCCAACTTATTTATTAAAATTTGACATTTTTGGCTATTTTTTGCAAAAAGGGAGGTTGGACCCGATGAGGGTTGCCTACGTATCTCACATCCGGTGAGAATCAAACCGGCGTAGTTCGGGCAAATAAGACTAAATATTTTCGAAAACAAAACTCCTTTTTATTATTTTTTGTTGGCAAATACACTATTTCTGAAAGCAAGACAAACTAATTTGAAAATAAAACTCTTTTGTTTGTTTTTTTGTTTTTCTTTTTCATTGGTAAACAACACAAACTAAAAATAACAAACTACTTTTCTTCTTTTTCTTTCATTTTCAAAAATCCGGCAGTATTTCGGCACTACTTGGATATTTGGTTTTTCAAAACTAGCGGTTACCCTCACTTAGTCCCGACACTGCTTATTTTCATAATTCACTCATTTAGACAAGCCGGTCAACATGCAAAGCCGAGCAAATAAATGCGCAAGTAGCACGTAAGATGCATCAGGATGGTCCATTATTTCAGGTCACCTGTCCTAGACGTACCCAACCCCTGTGTTGAGTCCCCTAAGTCAAATGCACATGATGCAAACAAACATTCCTACTGGGGATCCGGCATGAGGTTTTATTCTTCTAGGTTTAAACCCTAGGTTTATTGGTCTAGACCTGGCTTACCCGAGCGGACAACTCGGGCCAAGGGGGAGGCAGCGTACCGGGGATACAGAAGCTCCGCCGGCTTAGCAACTTATCCAAACCTCGTTCTAAATGGGAAAAGACTCTAAACAGAAGAGAAGCTACATGAAGTGCACCCTTCTCCATGATATAAAAGACTCATAGAGAGGAAGGGATTCGCAACAGTTTATATACAATTCACCAAATATCAAAGCGGTAAAACATTTAGCACAAAAGGCATGGAACATGTAGAAAAATCAGATAAAGCCAAATATAACAATTTAACTGAGCTCTAATTCTTGAACCCTGAACCGAAATTCTGGGTTCTTTGTCCCCAGCAGAGTCGCCAGAGCTGTCACACCTCCTTTTTCTACTACTACACCCCGGAAGGGATATAATAAAGGGAGTTTTTCCAATTAAAGGACAATCGAAATGGGATTCATTTTATTAAGAGATTCAGAGTCGCCATTTGGGAGATTTATGGTGTCCCATGTCACCGATCTGAATCCCGAATCGAGGAAAAGGTTTGACTCTGTTTAACAGTCGCGAACCAGAAATCCGGGTACGGAATTCCGTTAACCCAGGAGAAGGGGTTAGGCACTCCCGAGTTCCGTGGTTCTAGCACGGTCGCTCAACTGCTATATTTGGCTAAAGTCTGATTTTAATACATGTTATCCTATTGCAATTTTAGAATTGTTTTACCGCTTTTAATTAGTTTTTATGAAAGTGAACGTCGTGTAAGAACGTGTTTTTGGATCGCGTCACATGAAATGCACCCGGACCCTTGACACCTCTTATTCAACGTTTTGGGATTTGGATTTGGGTCGCATGAAATGCACACCCGAATTTAGGAAGGTAAAATTATTTAAAGAACGCGCCTAAAGCGACTAACGTGTTATTAACTTTGTGGGAGGCCATGGAAATTCGCTAAATGGCACGCCCCGAATTCTAAGTATTTTTATATGATCCTTTAATGAGGGCCCCGCAATTTATATGTTTTGTGCGGCGAGGCTCGTCTCATTTTTTATTTAAAAGGGCAAGTCCTAAAGTAACTATGATTTTCTATTTTTATTTTGTCTCTAATAATAAAAGAAAAAGTCCTAGCTAATTAATATTAAAATCCAATTTGGGCTTCAAGTTCAAGTCCGGGTTCAAACAAAAGGGCAAGCCTTTTAGTTTGGACCCGCTACCTAACCCGAAGGCCCAAATTAGATTTTATGTCAAGCTATGAATTAAGCTCTTAAACCAATTCCAAAATAATGAATTTTAATAGAATCTGGATAAGAGTCCATCAGATCGTGGGCCTGCTCAGGGGCCCGAATTGGGACTGAACTGGACTCGAGGAGTCTGTATTCAACTACGAAACGGATTGCAATTATCTGGGCTTTACGTTTGAGCCCAGTGTGACTAAGAGAACAGAGTCCAGTTTTGACTTTTTCAAATCCCATGGTTCAAATTATCTCAGCAAGCAAATTCAATTCACTAGGCATGGTAAATTTCATATTCGATTCCAGTTGGACACACAGCTTAACACTTGAACTTTTTAGTTTCTTTTCCTGACTTCTATACTATAGTCATAGGTGACTATTTTTAGAACTGAAACAGATCAATTTGCCAATTCAATACATGCAGCAAATAAATGGAGTAAGACTCGTTGAAACATGTAAAAACCATTAACAATCTGATTTTAAACTTATGAACATGCAGTCAAAGTCAAATTCAATTTTTAACGAGTAAATTGACAAATGTAAATCAATCCATACTACTGCCTGCATTTGTTAACTATTCACACCTATTTGAGTGTTCAATTATTAACTACACATGAGGACCTAGAATAAATTTCTACATGTATGTTGTTGTTAATGTTAAACTAATCACCAAAAAATTACACTAGGCTAATGAATACCAACAGTCCAATACAAATCAACAGTCCAAAATCGTTCAGTTTTAGTTACAAATAGGTCTGTTGACCTTCATGAAATTACAGGAGATCTAACATGAAAATTGACAAAAATAAAGCTATGCTGCCATTCAATTCATGTCCACAACTTGGAGATTTCAGGATGTGTACCTGGAAATGTGTTAAAAATGAGAATGAAGTATCAGCAACAGTAAATAACAGGCATCAGCAACCAGAATTCAAACAGCACAGGGCCAGATTCGAATCTAAACAGCCTCAACAACCCAGAAGTGAAGGAAGAAGAAGCAACACCAACGAAATGCTCAAAATAGACTCAATAGAACTCAGTAAACTTGAAATTAAACCCAGGACTACTTCGGAAACTTCAGCAACTAAAAACACCCCAAAATAGCTTGAATAAACCCAAAAACTACTTGAAGTTGAATTCAAGGACACTAGGAACTCGGAATAACAACTAAGCTTGCAATGAATCTAAAAAATCTCAATGTAACAGTGTATTTTTTGAGTTTTTGTGTTGTTTCTGATTTTTTTTGGTTTTTTTGAAGATTTGGAATTTGAAATTTAAATTTTCAGATTTGAGACTTGCAGAGCTTTTTTTTAGGGGAAAGTTTCAGGTCTCCCACACTTTCTAGAAACTTTGAGGGATTTTTCAGATCCAAAACTTGGGAATTAAGGCATTGGACGTGCCTTATATAGGCAAAAAATGAGGGGCAGCTTCAGATATTTAGCTTTACACATTAGTCCCTCCCTTATTTCTACTTAACCCTCTATTTTCTGACTTGCTGCTCAAGTTATACTATAGATTTCCTGAAATGCTAGATTGAACCCCATTCTAGAGACTTCTAGGGAGTTCTAAATTCAGTTGCTATCTTATTCCCTAAGTAAATTACCCTTATTGCCCCTATCTTGGCCTTAAAATTGTTAACCCAACCCCAGCCTTTGGTCTCAATACCACGGTTAAGAGTATCGGCTAATTAAACTAAGAATCAACAAACATGGAATTATTGATTAAAACAGAAACCAAACCAAAAATAAAATCAAATACTAATTGGACAAATTGAAAGAAATTAAAGCTATGCTACTGAATTGAACTCTATATCAAACACATTTAGACTAAACTAATTATCAAAATTACCAAAACAAGATCAAATTTAAATCAAATCGATACAAGAGTTAAACTAAAAGATCAAAACAATCACAAACAAGGCAGAAATCTGACCACTCAAAAAAAAAATAGAAAAGGGAAAGAAAAAACATTGAACAAAACAAAAATAAACAGAAGGGAGAAACTCACTACTTAATTCAAATGCTTCTGCGAGTGAATTTGGTCTTGGCTCAAAAAATCAAACCCTAGATATGAGATTGAAGAAATCCGGTTGGGATTTTTGTGCAGCAACCATGAGAATGGGGCTCAGAGTGGCCTGGGGGTTGTTGGGTACAAATTTGGTTCGATTTGGAGGTGGCGCCGCCACCGGGGAAAATTGGGCGGCGCTAGGATTCTTGGCTTCAAACCTAGATTCGAGGGGTTCTAGGCATATTTGAAGGATATTGATCTTGGATTGGGGATGTGGAGGGTGAGGGGATCATGTGGTGTAATTTTGGACGGGTTTAGGTCAGCGCCGCCGGACATGGCGGAAGCGGCGCTAGGGTTTCGAATATTTGACAATTTCTGGTGGTTTTTGAGGGAGATGGACGGTAGCATGGGTATGAGGAGAAGGAGGTGAAGCGATGGTGTGATTTTGGTTAAGTTTGGTCGATCGCCGCCGGCGGAGGCGATTTCCGGCCGGCGGTCTACGGCGGTGGACGGCGGAGATGGGAGGGGGTCTCTAGGGTTTACTGGGCGAGGGTGAGAGAGGAGACAGGCTTGGGGGGTGGTAATTTCGGACAGTTATATAGTTAGGCTTCATCAGTTCACGACCGTTGATTTGGAGAAACCTCGACGGCCAAGATCCAATTTAACTAAACGGCGTCGTTTTGGGGGGGGGGGTCTGGGGAGGCGGACCGGGTCAGGACGGGGCTTGGGCTGGAAAGGGTAAGCCATGTATACTGGGCTGAGGTAATTTAAGCAAAATGGCCCAACAGACCCAAATTCCTTCTCTTTTGTTTTTATTTCCTTTTCCTTTTCAAATTTTTTTTCTTTCCTTTTAGTTCTTTTATTTCAAAATTAAACTAAACCCTAAGTTAATTCTAAAAACTAAATTGAAACTACCAAATCAGGTTAATTAACCCTAACAACTATCACAAACCAATCGAATATCAAATTAAATAAAAATTAGCCAAATTCAAAGCTACTAATTAAACAATGCCAAGATAAACTATTGTTTGTGATTTTGTATTTTTGTAAGACTCCTAATTACTAATTGATTCCACATGTGTAAACTTAAGCCCTAAATGCAATGCACATATTTTTTGTATTTTTATATGAATTAAGATGCACACACAAATGCAAACAATTAACAAAAAATGCCACAAAACATAACAAAATTAAAAATAACCATGAAAAGAAATTATTTTGTTTGAAATTATGGGAGCAATTCATATTGGGCAAAAATCACGTGCTCACAGTATGTGATATATAACTGCACAGGTTTAATTGGTAGTCTTGTCCTAGCCTCGTCACTACTTCGCCGAGGTTAGACTAGACACTTACCAGCACATGGGATCGGTTGTGCTGATACTACACTCTGCACTGTGTGCAGATCTCGGTGCTGTAGCTTTTGGACCACAGTGAGGTTGCTGCCTTCAGTCCAGTGGCGGAGACCCGAGGTAATCCTGCAGGCGTCCGCAGGCCTTGGCGTCTCCTTCTATCTTTCCATGTTGTTTCTTTTATGTACTTCAGAAACAGCGTTGTATTTATTTTTCGGGCCCCTATTTGTAGTATTCTTAGACAGTCTGTGAGATTCTGACAACAATTCTGGGTAGCTTATGTTATGGATTAGAATCGGTATTATAATTAGAAGTTATATTTCATTCTTCCGCTTTATTATTTCCTCTGTTTATATAATGTTTATTCATAATTGTTATGGGATTAAAAATGAAAAGGGTTAAATAACTGAAATAATTGACTTGCCTAGCTTTCACTAGTAGGCGCCATCACGACTCCCGAGGGTGGGAAATCCGGATCGTGACAAGTTGGTATCAGAGCTCTAGGTTGCTTAGGTCTCACAATTCACGAACAAGCTTAGTAGAGTCTGAGGGATTGGTACGGAGACGTCTGTATTTATCCCCCAGAGGCTACAGAGTTAGGAAAAACTTCACATCTATTCTTTCCTGTCGTGCGACTTGATTTCTCATTGCTAATTGAACTTCCACTCTTGTTCTTTCGCGAATGGACAGGTCACGTACCACTTCTTCAGCCGAGCAGCAGCACAGACCGGTGATGGATCAACTACATCTTCGGAGGCTTTGTGGAGGTTGGATAGGTTTTACCAAGATCTTCACCACTACTTATGGCGGTACATCTTCAGAGGATCCCCAGGATCATTTGGACAGCTGTCATGAGGTTCTATGGAACATGGGGATAGTGGAGACCAATGTGGTCGACTTTGCTGCTTTTTGTTTGTCTGGATCCGTCGAGACTTGGTGGAGAGATTATTGTTTGGCTAGACCAGCTGGGTCACCAGCTTTGACTTGGGATTAGTTTTCTCAGCTATTTCTGGAGAAGTTTCTTCCTATCACTCGAGGGAGAACTATTAGAGGCAGTTTGAGCGCCTCCAGCAGGGTTCTATGACCGTCACTCAGTATGAGACCAGATTTATTGACTTGGCCCGTCATGCTCTTCTTATACTTCCCACTGAGAGAGAGAGTGAGGAGGTTCATTGAGGGACTCGTTTAGCCTATCCGACTATAGATGGCTAAGGAGACGGGAAGCAAGATTTCTATCCAGGATGTGGCCAATGTGGCTAGGAGAGTTGAAATGGTTTTATCACAGGGGAGTGGTCGGGGGTCTGACAGAGGCCTCGTCACTCGGGCAAGTTCAGTGGTGCCTCATCTGGAGGCAGAGATTCTTTTGGAAGGGGCCATCCTTCCAGGCCGTTTCGTTTAGCACTTTAGGCTTCTCACGGTGCTCCAGGTGGCCGTGGTTCTCATATGTTGTATTCTAATCAGCAGTCCTACAATGCACCACCAGTTCCTATCGGTGCACCGCCGCTCCAGAGTTTTGAGGGTGGTCATTCAGGCCGTCAGGGTCAGCAGTCTCAGCAGCCGAGGGCTTGTTATACTTGTGGCGATACGAGGCGTATTGCTAGATTTTGCCTTCGAGCACCGAGCAGCTCTCAGCGTCAGGGTTCCCGTGCCATGGTTCAGGCATCGAGTGTTCCACCGCCCACTCAACCAGCTAGAGGGGGAGGTAGAGGTGCTAGAGGTAGAGGTAGAGGTATTAGAGGTGGAGGTCAGGCCGCTAGAGGTGGAGGCCAGCCAGCAAGAGGTCGTCCCAGAGATGTAGTTCAAAGTGGTGGGGCCCAACCCCGATGTTATGCTCTTCCAGCCAGGCCTGAGGCTGAGGCCTTCGATGTAGTTATCACAGGTACTGTTCTGGTTTGTAGTAGGGATGCTTCGGTGATATTTGGTCCAGGGTCTACATACTCCTATGTGTCATCTTATTTTGCACCGTATTTGATCATGCCTAGTGATTCTTTGAGTGCTCTTGTATATGTGTCTACACTGGTGGGTGATTCTATTGTGGTAGATCGTGTCCATCGTTCCTGTATAGTTATGATTGGGGGTCTTGAGACTCGAGTACATTTGTTACTTTTGGATATGGTTGATTTTGATGTCATATTGGGGATGGACTGGTTATCACCTTACCACGCTATCTTGGACTGTCATGCCAAGACTGTGACCTTAGCCTTACCGGGCTTACCTCGTCTAGAGTGGAGAGGGACTCCTGGTCATTCTACCGTAGGTTATCTCATATATGAAGGCTCGGCGTATGGTTGACAAGGGATGTTTAGCCTATTTGGCGTATGTTCGTGATTCTAGTGCTGAGGTTCCTTCTATGGATTCTGTGCCTGTTGTTCATGAGTTTCCTGAGGTATTTCCTTCAGACTTGCCGGGCATGCTTCCCGATAGGGATATTGACTTCTGCATTGATTTGGCTCCGGGCACTCAGCCCATTTCTATTCTGTCGTATCGTATGGCCCCGCCTGAGTTGAAAGAATTAAAGGAGCAGTTGCAAGACTTTCTTGATAAGGGCTTTATTAGGCCTAGTGTCTCGCCTTGGGGTGCGCCGGTGTTGTTTGTTAAGAAGAAGGACGGATCGATGAGGATGTGTATAGATTACCGGCAATTGAACAAGGTCACAATCAAGAATAAGTACCCATTGCCGAGGATTGATGATTTGTTTGACCAGCTTAAGGGTGCCCAAGTGTTTCCTAAGAGACTTGAGATCGGGCTACCGTCAGTTGAGGATTAGGGCATTCGATGTCCCTAAGACAGCTTTCCGCACTCGGTACGGGCATTATGAGTTCTTGGTGATGTCATTCGGGTTGACAAATGCCCCAGCAGCTTTCATGGATTTGATGAACCGAGTGTTCGGGCCTTATTTGGATTCCTTCGTGATTGTCTTCATTGACGATATTTTGATCTATTCCAGTAGCCGGGAGGAGCATGAGCAGCATCTTCGAGTCGTTCTTCAGACTCTGAGGGATAGTCAGTTGTATGCTAAGTTTTCGAAGTGTGAGTTCTGGTTGAGTTCAGTTGCATTCTTGAGTCACATTGTTTCAGTAGAGGGTATTGAGGTGGATCCGAAAAAGATAGAGGCAGCCAAGAACTGGCCTCGACCCACATCAGCTACAGAGATCCGGAGCTTTTTGGGTTTAGCGGGCTATTACCGTCGGTTTGTGGATGGGTTTTCATCTATTGCAGCCCGATGACCAGGTTGACCCAGAAGGGTGCCCAGTTCAGGTGGTCGGACGAGTGTAAGGCGAGCTTTCAGAAGCTCAAGACAGCTTTGACTACGGCACCATTATTGGTTTTGCCCACAGGTTCCGGGCCATATACAGTTTATTGTGACGCATCTCATATTGGACTTGGTGCAGTATTGATGCAGGATGGCAAGGTCATTGCTTATGCTTCGGCAGTTGAAGATTCACGAGAATAACTATCCAGTTCATGATTTGGAGTTAGCAGCCATTGTTCACGCGCTGAAGATTTGGAGGCACTATTTGTATGGCGTGTCATGTGAGGTGTTCACGGATCACAAGAGTCTGCAGTATTTTTTCAAGCAGAAGGAACTAAATTTGAGGCAGAGGAGGTGGTTGGAGCTGTTGAAAGACTATGATATCACCATCTTATATCATCCGAGGAAGGCCAATGTGGTGGTCGATGCCTTGAGTAGAAAGTCAGCCAGTATGGGTAGTCTTGCATATATTCCGGTCGGTGAGAGACCGCTTGCTTTGGATGTTCAGGCTTTTGGCAATCAGTTCGTGAGGTTGGATTTCTCTGAGACCAGCCGTGTGCTAGCATGCACGGTCGCTTGTTCTTCATTATTTGAGCGTATCCGAGATCGGCAGTAGGATGATCCTCATTTGTGTGTTCTTAGGGACACGGTGCGGCACGGAGGTGCCAAGCAGGTTACCGTTGGAGATGATGGAGTTTTGAGGATGCAGAGTCGTATTTGTGTGCCTAACGTGGATGGACTTCGAGAGTTGATTCTAGATGAGGCCCATAGCTCCCGGTACTCTATTCATCCGGGCGCCGCTAAGATGTATCAGGATTTGCGGCAGCATTATTGTGGAGGACGATGAAGAAGGACATTGTTGCCTATATAGCTCGGTGTTTGAACTGTCAGCAGGTAAAGTACGAGCATCAGAGACCTGGTGGTTTGTTCCAGAAGATTGAGATTCCTGAGTGGAAGTGGGAGCGTATCACTATGGACTTTGTTGTTGGACTCCCACGGACTCAGAGGAGATTCGACGCAGTATGGGTTATTGTTGATAGGCTGACCAAGTCAGCGCATTTCATTCCTGTGGCAGTTTCTTATTCTTCCGAGAGGTTAGCTGAGATCTATATCCGAGAGATTGTTGGTCTTCATGGTGTGCCCGTTTCTATCATTTCTGACCGAGGTACGCTGTTTACCTCACATTTCTGGAGGGCAGTTCAGCGAGAGTTGGGCACACGGGTCGAGTTGAGCACATCATTTCATCCTTAGGCAGACGAGCAGTCCGAGCGTACTATTCAGATTTTGGAGGATATGCCCCGAGCTTGTGTTATTAATTTTGGAGGCTCGTGGGATCAGTTTTTGACTTTAGCGGAGTTTTCCTACAACAACAGTTACCCGTCAAGCATCCAGATGGCTCCTTATGAGGCTTTATACGGTAGGCGGTGTCGGTCGCCGGTTGGGTGGTTTGAACCGGGAGAGGCTCAATTGTTGGGTACAGATCTAGTACAGGATGCCTTGGACAAGGTCAGGATTATTCAGGATAGGCTCCGTACAGCTCAGTCCAGGCAAAAGAGTTATGCCGACCGTAAGGTTCGTGATGTGGCATTCATGGTCGGCGAGCGGGTGTTGCTTCGGGTGTCGCCTATGAAGGGCGTGATGAGATTTGGGAAGAGGGGCAAGCTTAGCCCTAGATTCATTGGCCTGTTTGAGATTCTTGATCGAGTGGGAGAGGTGGCTTACAGACTTGCGTTGCTGCCGAGTTTATCAGCCGTACATCCAGTGTTTCATGTGTCCATGCTTCGGAAGTATCACGGTGATCCATCCCACGTGTTAGACTTCAGCAGTGTCCAGTTGGACAAGGACTTGTCCTATGAGGAGGAGCCGGTAGCTATTCTAGACCGGCAGGTTCGTCAGTTGAGATCGAAGAGTTTCCCTTTTGTTCGTGTTCAGTGGAGAGGTCAGCCTGTTGAGGCAGCGACCTGGGAGTCCGAGTCCGGTATGCGGAGCTGATATCCCCATCTTTTCTCCGACTCAGGTACTTCCTTCTTATGTCCGTTCGAGGACGAACGGTTGTTTTAGAGGTGGAGGATGTGATGACCCAAAAGGTCATCACTCGTTTTGAAAGTAAATTCTGTATTCCGAGGCCTTAAAAACTCTTTTTGTCCCACCTCGATTTGCGTGCGCAGTCTCGGCGCGTTTCCGGAAAGTTTTTATGTGAAAACTAAGTAAAATATGGAAATTGGCTTTTAAAATTAAATAAAGTTGACTTTGGTTAACATTCTTGGTAAACGGACCCGGACCCATGATCCGACGGTCTCGTAGGGTCCGTAGTAAAATATGTGACTAGGGCGTATGCTCGGAATCGAATTCCGAGGTCCCAAGCCCGAGAAATGAATTTTTAAAGAAAATTGTTTTCTGGAAAATATAAATGTTTTTAGAAGTGAATTGATGTATTTTCTTGCTGGTATCGCGCCCGTATCTTGGTTCCGGACCCTGGTACAAGTTTGAAATAATGATTAAGTTGAATCTGTAAAATTTGGTAAAGATCGGAATTGGTTTGGTATAAAAAGTACCTATAGTTGAGAAAATAGTAATTTTGATGTTCTTGAGTGATTTCATGATTTTGAGGTTTAATTCATAGTTGTTGATGTTATTTTGATGATTTGATCGCACGAGCAAGTCCTTATGATGTTTTTTGACTTGCGTGCATGTTTGGTTTGGAGCCCCGAGGGCTCGGGTGAGTTTTGGATAGGCCACGGAATGAAATTGGACTTAGGAGCAAGTGCTGGTATCTGGTATTTTTGCCCAGGCCTCTGATCTCGCAATTGCGAGATCAGGCTTCGCAATTGCGAAGAGGACAGGCTTGGTAATTGCGACCCCTGTGTTGCAAATGCGAACCAAGCCTAGGCAGGTCTTGGTCGCAAATGCGACCCTTTCTCGCAATTGCGACAGGTCCCTCGCAAATGCGAAGGTGACCGGATTTCCCTTGGTCGCAAATGCGACATATTCTTCGCATTTGCGAAGGTAGCAGGTCCTGAAGGGGTTCGCAATTGCGACATCAGAGACCAGTTAATTTGGACTTAGACGCATTTTTCTTCATTTTTCAAACCTTCTCAAAACCTAAAACTTTTGGGCGATTTTCTAAAGAAAAGTTCTTCTCCAAACCAATGTAAGTCATTTCTAACTCATTTTCTTTAATCTATAACATCTTTTTACATGATTTCAACTCAAAATCAAGGGTTTTCATGGGGGAAATTGGGTGTTTTGGGTAGAACCTAGGATTTTCAAATTTTGGGGATTTGGACCTCGATTTAAGGTTCAATTTCAAAACAAATTATATATTTGAGTTCGTGGGTGAATGGGTAATCGGGTTTTGGTTCGAACCTCGGGTTTTGACCATGTGGGCCGGGGTCGATTTTTGACTTTTTGGGAAAATCTTTAGAAAACCTATTTTCATGCATTAGAATTGATTCATTTAGCATTTATTGATATCGTTAAGTAAATTGTGGCTAGATACAAGCGAATTGGTGGTGGAAACAAGAGGTAAAGCGGTAGCTGAGGCTTGAATTGTGTTCGTGGCATCGAGGTAAGTGTTTGGTCTAACCTTAGCTTGAGGGATTAGGAGTTGTGTCTTATTTGCTATGTGTTAATTGTTGAGTACGACGTATAGGCATGGTGACGAGTATCTATACGTCGGTGTCAAGCATGCCTGTGAGTCTTATACTATGAGAAATGGGATGTTGTTTCATATTGTTCATGCTTTATATGATGATATCTGTTGTTGAACAAGGCTTGTGGAAGTTTTATTGGTAATTGAACATTGTAGAGCGTTGGCTCAAGTTGTGATTTGAGTTGTGGAAGTATTATTGGTAATTGAACATTGTAGAGCGTTGGCTCAAGTTGTGAATTGAGTTGTGAAGTAATTGTGGAAAAGAGAAGAGGTTTATGATATTTTCTCCCTTGCCGAGATGTTATTACTTTTGATATTATCTCCCTTGCCAGGATTTTATTATTCATGATATTGTTTCCCTTGCCGGGATATTGTTGTTATTCTATTGTTCCCTTGCCGGGATTCTATTGTGATTTTATTGATTCCCTTGCCCGTATTGCTTTGTGATTGTTGCTTGGGTAAGGAAGAGTGTAAAAGCACGAAGGGTGATGCCGTGCATGATATTGTGAGAGAGTGTTAATGCACGAAGGGTGATGTTGTGCCGATATTGCAAGGTAAAAGCACGAAGGGTGATGCCGTATCGCACGATGTACAATACCGTGCCATGATATGAGTGATAATGCATGAAGGATAATCCCGCGCCATGATTATGTGAGGTAAAAGCATGAAGGGTGATTCCGTGCCGATTATATTGATTCTTATGGTGAGGACGAGAGTAAAAGCACGAAGGGTGATGTCGTGCACTTGTCCTTGATTTTCCTGATTCTTGTATATAATTGAGTTATGATGTTCTTTATGTTTGTTTATTGGTTTTCTGTGGTTACTTGATTTTATTGTGATGTTATTGATTCCCTTGCCCAAATTGCTTTGTGATTGTTGCACTGGTGAGGAAGAGTGCAAACCACTAAGGGTGATGCCGTGCATGATATTTGTGAGAGAGTGTAAAGCACGAAGGGTGATGCCGTGCACTTGTCTTTGATTTCCTGATTCTTGCTGATAATTTAGTTATAGTGTTCTTCACATTTATCTATTGGATTTCTGTTGTTACTTGATATTTCCCCGCATCATGTTTCCCCCTTCCCATCCTTAACTACTAGTCTCTGTCAATATTACTTGCTATATGTGATATAACTGCACAGGTTTAATTGGTAGTCTTGTCCTAGCCTCGTCACTACTTCGTCGAGGTTAGACTAGACACTTACCAGCACATGGGGTCGGTTGTGCTGATACTACACTCTGCACTGTGTGCAGATCTCGGTATTGTAGCTTTTGGAACACAGTGAGGTTGCTGCCTTCAGTCAGGTGGCGGAGACCCGAGGTAGTCCTGCAGGCGTCCGCAGTCCTTGCTTTCTCCTTCTATCTTTCCATGCTGTTTCTTTTATGTACTTCAGAAACAGCATTGTATTTATTTCTTGGACCCCTATTTGTAGTATTCTTAGACAGTCTGTGAGATTGTGACACCAATTCTAGGTAGCTTATGTTATGGATTAGTATCGGTATTATTATTAAATTGTTATATTTCATTCTTCTGCTTTATTATTTCCGCTATTTATATAATGTTTATTCACAATTGTTAAGGGATTAAAAATGAAAAGGGTTTAAATTAACTAAAATAATTGGCTTGCCTAGCTTTCTCTAGTAGGTGTCATCACGACTCCCGAGGGTGGGAAATCCGGGTCGTTACAAAACAAGTCCATGTGAAGTAATTATAAGGGCTTGGTCGTGGACACAATGTCTTTGTGGTTGAAAGATTTTCTAGTTTGTTTGTCAATCTGACATGCATCACATACATGATTTCAAGAAAAATTGAGTTTGGGAAAGCCAATAACTTGAATATGCTTGGAGAGTTTTTCAATTAGATGTATGCTTGCATGGCCAAGTTTTTTATGCCATAGCCGTGGATCATCAGATATGGATGCCAAGCAAATATGACTATCTGAATTTTCAGTGCCATCAAGAATGTATATATTTTCATACCTTTTTATTGGGAGAATGATTTTACCTGATTCATCTTCAATAGCATATCTTGTTTTCTTGAATTTAACTTTATATCCTGAATCACATAGTTAACTTATGCTCAAGAGATTATAGTTGAGTCCGTCCACAAGGTATACTTCTGTAATATTATAGTTATTACTGAATGGAACTATGCCGGTACCAACGATCTTTCCTTTTGAATCATCACCAAATTTGATATTTCCTCCATTTATTTTTGTGACTTCTTTGAACAGATTTTTATCACCCGTCATGTGACTAGAACACGCACTGTATAAGTACCATTTCCCTTTGCGACTCTTTCTGTGGTGTTCCTTTAAAATAGAATTATCACCTTATTTTAGGTACCCAAGCTTGGTTGGGTTCTTGTTCGTTAGTTCTACTAGGATCAGAATTGTTTTTGGGTTTCCAAACCCATCCTGAAATATTAGATTTACGAAATCAATAGAAAGACTATTTATGTCCAGCCTTGTTACAGTAATGACACACAAAAGTTGATCTAGTATTTGATCTACCACTTGTATTAGTACTTGTGGACTCAATTCTAACAGGTCTTTTTCCATTTGACTTGCAAGTCCCTTAGTTAGACTTGGCAGAACTATGACTGGTGGATTTGCGCATGCCATTAAGTTGCATTTGCAATTCCTGAACCTCATCTTAAAGCACATCTCTTTCGATTTCACAGACTTCAAGTTTAAGTTCTCAGTCCTTCTTTTCCCTATTGAGTCTCTTTAATTCAGTTAGCATTTTTTGAGACTCCCTTAGGGTAAGGTCAAGAATATCCTGCAATTCGTTACATTTATCATAGTTATAGGGTCTTACCTCGCTTGTTTCACCACGTGCCATGAAGCAATTTTTAGCGTCTTATTTGCATTCATCGCCTGATGCATCTTCATCAATCCAGCACTAGAATATTTGTTCCTACCATTTTCCAAAATAGTCATGAAGCACAGATTTTCTATTTCTTTATGTTATGAGCTATCTTCATCACTCCAGTTTCTGAATGATTTATTTTTATTTAACCCTCTAGATACTTTTCTTTTAAGATTTGGGCATTCAGCTTGAACATGACCATATATTCCACATTCAAAATATTTTCTGTCATTTTTGTCTTGTCCATCGTATTGTCTGGTTCTTCTAGATGACATTCTTCCCTTTTTGTGTTTCTGTATCTTCTCATCAATCCATTCATGTTTCTTGACACCGTGGCAATTTCTTCTTCAAAAGCTTCTGCATCATCATCAATATCGTTCTCAGGTCCTTCAGTTGTAGTTTTGAATGCAATTGTTTTCTTCTTCTCTTCTTGATGCGTTTTCTTGAAATGTGTTCTCTCAAATGCTATGAGATATCCACGCAGTTCATCATATGATAGTTTGTCTAAATCTTGAGATTCAAGTGCAACTACTTTGGTCTGCCATGTGGTAGGCAAAATTCTCAGGATTTTTCAAACCTGATCACCCCTTGAGTAAGGTTTACCAAAGGCTTTCCCATTGCCGATGATTTTTCTAAGCCTTGCAATCATTTCCTCAATGGATTCTCCTTCTTTCATCTGGAAGAATTCATAGTCGTGAACCAGCAAATTTATCCTAGTCTCTTTCACTTTGCTGGTTCCTTCATAAGTAACTTCCAGTTTGTCCCTCATTTCCTTGGCGGTATCACAGCTCAAAATTTTCTCATATTCTTCTCCACTAATAGCATTATAAAGCAAGTTTCGTGCCTTAACATTAACTTGGACAACAACTATTTGCTCGTCAGTGTATTCATTTATATCTTCAAGATTAGCGGGTGGTTGTTCTGCTACTGGAAGCAGATAATTCCCCTTTTTGATAACACGCCATACTTTGACATCATAGGTCTTTGCGTAAATTTCCATGCACACCTTCCAATGAGAGAAGTGTTGTCCATTGAAATATGGTGGCCTTAATTGCGATGTCCCTTCTTGAAAAAGTGCTCCAATAGTTACCTGGTTTGGCATGATTTTTTCTCACTATCTGTTAAGTAAAAGATAAATATGTGAGACCTGCTCTGACACGAATTGAAAGTATAAGAGGGGGTGAATTGTAGATTATTCTTTTTGTATCCTAAGTAGTTGACTAGTTTACCAATTAGTCGACTGAAAACAAAGGCAGAGTCAAAATGAAAGCAAAAGTAAAAATGCAAGAATTAAAGACACCTAGATTTTTATACTGGTTTGGATTCAATGTGAATCCTACGTCCAATCCCCTTGGGTTGCAAGAGTGTTTTCTTTCAAGTATTGAAGTTTCTTGATACAAGAAGGTTGCGTCACTATATTACTTCTTTTCTCGCTTCTCAATACAGTGCCTCACCAGTATTTTTCTCTCTTTCTTCTCACCCTAGTTACACAGTAGATCTAGAATAGATTACAATGCTTGTTTTGAGTAGAACAAAAAAATTGATAGTGATTTGATCAAAGTATATGATTCTTCCTTGACAGACTTCATAATGTACTTGAGATTGGCTTAATGTTCTTTGGCAGACTGTTGAGAGATTTGCAATCCCAAGGGAATTGATCCTTGGAATTGAATCTGTTATGTTTCATTCCAAGAATAAGTACGGAGCTTCAGTAGATGGTCCTTGATTGCCGGCCTTTTCCTTCTTCAAAAGAGGATCTCCTATAATTGATCCTTAAGTTGTTCCTTGATCCATGGGATTGATAGTCGTCCTTTTTGCGACATATATCTTCAGCAATCAGGGTAGGCGTAATTTTAGTTCAGATCTCCGTGAATCTTGGTCCTTCTTTCTTTATACCAATTATCCTGGTTGTCATATTGCTTAAATCTTGAACCATCCTTACTTGCTTCTGTTGACAGATCTTTGCCTTGATTTTTTTACTCCTTTCTTTCTTGTCATCATCCGTAAATCATTGATAGATTTGCTCATATTATTCTTTATATCTCACGTGATCCAGCACATAAGAATATATTATTTTTCATCATTGAAATCTATATCTAACAAGGCTTAGATGGTTTGGGCATGTGAAGAGGAAGTGCACAGATGCACTAGTGAGGAGGTATGAGAGGCTGGCGATGGTGAGTCTGGAGAGATAGAGGCGGGGCGAAGAAGAATTTGTGTTGAGGTGATTAAGCAGGACATGACTCATCTTCAACTAATATGAACATTGATAGGAGAGCATAGAGGTCAAGGAATAGGATAGAAGTTTAGGAGGTAGTCTGGCGTACTCCTTTATATTATCTTGCGGTTGTTACTCCTTTTCAATCCAGTAGTTGTAGTATCATTCTCGTACATTCGTATTCTTTGATTTCTATTACTATCTATTGTTTCTCTAGCTTTGATTTTCTAATTATCTTATTTTTACTGCTTCTTTTCTTATGATTTCTTCACTACTATATCTTTTTTTATTACTGCTAAGTTTATGCTTTCCTTGAACCGAGGGTCTACTGAAAATTGGCTCTCTACATGCACGAGGTAAGGGTTGGTAGCACATTTAAAAATGACGCTTATAGTCCAACCCAAGTTAGCAAGTTGGCCCCTGAGGCTCAACGAAGACTGGGTCGAGGTCGGCCCGTGTGCCAAAATAATAAATCTAATATAAAATTAAAATAGAAAAATATGAAAGAGTTAAAGAGACAAGTTTTATTCAAAGATAACACTTAACTAGATAAATCCTTTGAGTTGAGTGGCTAGGGTAAGGTTTTGTGAAATAAATCTGTTTGAATTTTGTATTTTTATGTTATATTTAGAATTAATTATTGTGTTTTTGTACAGTCTCAGTCTCCGCACTTTTTTAACATAATAAATTTTATTTCAACAAAATAGAAGAATTTAATTAATTTTGGTTTTTTTGGAACACATTAGTTTCTTTTCAAACCATATACTATATGTATGTGACTATTGAGTAGGTATTTTTCGATTTCATATGTCTATCATTTGTGTTAATTTTTTTTTCTTTTTTTCTGAGGTGTCTTTTCCTTCATTTCGATTATTGATTGGTAATTTCTTGAAGTTAACTGATGGCTTCAAAGTTTTATTAACAACTAAACCTTTATGTATGCAAATGAAATTAATTTTCTTGAGTACTTGAAGTTCTATATAATATCAGCATATTGTCTTGTAAAAATTTATGTTTTTACAAATTTTACTTACTTACACATTATCATATGTTAGAAATTTAACAAATTTTGCATAATTTTATTCTTACAAATTGTAGGCATACGAAATTTATTGGATTTAAATCCATAAAATTAATTTGGTCTATATTTTAAATTCAAGATATATTGGTCCAAATAAATATATGGGCTAATATAATTGAATTAATTATATAAGTCCAATATGTTCGGATTAAATAAATAAGTCTTAATCTATTGGGCTAGCCCATTTAATTGGGCTAAAGGAATGAGCCCACTTCATTAAGCCCAAGATGCCATCTTCCTAGAGGCCCAGTTTGGTGCCACGTGTCAAATGACGTGGCGCGCCAGTCAAGCGGAAGAGCCAATAGGATCATGCCACGTGTCAAAATGACAAGGCATGCCCAGTCACACTGAAAGGCCAATGAAATTGCGCCACGCGTGCAAGTGACATGTTCTGGTCAATCAAATGCGGTCATGTCACACTTCAATTTGATTGGTCGGAAAGAGTTTGTTCTTATCATGACTCCTCCCTTCCACAACTATAAATAGGGGTCTTCATAACTCAGAAAAGACACCAGAAGTTATAACAAGAAGCAAGAGAGAGCTCGTGGATCAAACGCCGCAAATTTCTCTACAAGTTTCAAGCTTCAAGCAATCAAGTTCAAGCTCAAGAACGAAGAACAAATCAAGATCAAGTTCAAGCAATCAAGCTAAAGCCCAAGAACAAGATCATCGTTCGTAGCGACAACTACATATTCAAGATCAAGCTCAAAGGCCCTTGAATTTATTTACTGTTAAAAAGAAGAATCAGAGGATTCATAGAGATTGTACATTCAAAATATTCGAAATAGAATACTACGATTGTTGCGATATTTTTCGATCTTGAGTTTATTTTCTCGACGCAATTTATTGTCTACAAATTCTGGCACGCCCGGTGGGACAATCTCTACCTCTCATCTCAACCTTTCAATCACCAAAGTTCAAGAACATTGAAATGGCTTCAAAGAAAATCAACTCCGGTTCAACTTCCACCAAGGCTGCTAACTCCAGGTTCTATGCTGATGTGGAAAGCATCCTCGATGTTACCTTTGGAAGCTTTGGACCAGTTACGAGGAGCAAAGCAAGCTCTTTAGGACAACAAGCACCCAAGTGTCGTCCACATCAACCCCTGTTTTCGGATCTTCATCCTCAAAAAGAGCAAGATCTTCCACAAACGCACCTGAAGGAGGAAGCGATGTTGCTGAAAAGATCAAGAAAACTCTTGCTCTGCTTGACCTCTCCGGATCCAAGCACTCTGCTGTGAAGGAAGATGATGATGCTTCAAGTGATGGATCCTCCCCACTTACACCACATAGCGTGACCCAATCAAGGATCAATCTGTGTGAAAATCCATGCTACTCTCCGTCGTCCACGACAATCATGCAAGCCATGGTGACAAACACTTTATCTATGGAGGAGCAGTTGGCAAACTTGACGGAAGCAATCGCTGGCTTGACCAAATGCATGCAAAATCAAGAGGCTAGAATTGACAAGCTAACAGACAGGGTGGGAATCTTGATAGAAAAAGAATCCACCCATTCACCTGGAAAGCTCCCAGAAGTTCTAGAGAGTGACTCTCCCCCAAGACAAGCAGCATCCACTAAGGCTATCCCTGTCTCATCTGAAGGGATGATTCCAATCGATCAACTGAAGGAGTTCATTGAAGGAACCATTAAGAACAAATATGAAGTTGCTGCCAAATCCTCCCTTACATATGCAAAGCCGTACACTGCAAGGGTCGATATGTTGAAGATTCCTGCTGGCTATCAACCTCCAAAGTTTCAACAGTTTGATGGTAAAGGTAACCCAAAGCAACATATTGCGCACTTCGTGGAGACGTGCAACAATGCTGGGACTTATGGATTTTACCTCATCAAGCAGTTTGTCCGCTCGCTAAAAGGAAATGTTTTTGACTGGTACACGGACCTCGAGGCTGGATCTATCGATAGCTGGGATCAACTAGAGCAAGAGTTCCTCAATCGCTTTTATAGTACGAGACGTACTGTGAGTATGATAGAACTTACAAATACTCGTCAACGAAAGGGGGAACCAGTTATCGACTTTATCAATCCTTGGAGGAATGCAAGCCTCAACTGCAAAGACAGGCTTAGTGAAGCTTCAGGCATAGAAATGTGCATCCAAGGCATGCATTGGGGATTGCACTACATCTTGCAAGGTATCAAGCCTGGCACATTCGAAGAACTTGCAACTCGTGCCCATGACATGGAATTGAGCATGGCCTCCGCTGGAAATGAAAGGCTGCCCATCTATGAACCTCGCAAAGGGAATAACAAGCAAGAAGTCAGAAGTGGGGCAAGTTCGTGCCCAAGTCTGAAAGCAAAGAAGCTATGAATGTCAACACGACACCTATGAAGTTCACGACAAAGGTGAGCAAGAAGCAGAGTATGAAATCCACTTCTTTTCAAGATAAGCCAAGTGGAAAGTTGACTCTAAAAGAAATGCAGGAGAAAGAGTACCCTTCCTGGATTCTGATGTTCCAGCCATTTTCGAAGAACTCCTCGAGTTAAATGTCATTGAGCTTTCGGAGGTGAAGCGACCAAATGAAGCTGGGAAAACGAATGACCCAAATTACTGCAAATATCACCGACTTGTAAGCCACGCTCTGGAGAAGTGCTTTGTCTTCAAGGACAAGGTTATGGACTTGGCCCGTGAAAAGAAGATCGTGCTTGAAGATGAGAAAGCAAGCGCGAACCAAGTCTCTATCACCTTTGGCTCATTCAGTCTAGATGAGTTATACAGTTTAAAAGGAATCAAAAATAAAGAATTACTGGTGAACAAAAAAGTTGAAGACGGTCAACCTGATGATGATGAAGGTTGGACGTTGGTGACTCGTCGTAGGCGCCACAAAAGGAGCCCACGAAAAGAATCAATAGAACAACCAACAAGGAAGATGATGGTAAAAAGACCAACGAAAAAGAATCTAGTTAGGCATTTGAAGAAAGCAAAAGTGGAGATGCACCATTCTCAAAAGCCACGAAATCCAGTGACCTTGGAGGAGTTTTTACCAAGTTGGTTCCGCACGAAGATTTCCCATGAGGGTATCGATGCCTCTTGTTTCCATGCTGACAAAGGGAAAGAAAAGAGTAATGACCTACCGTTGGAATCATCTTCGGAAAAGCCCATCGAGTCCACTCCTCAAGAAGTTAATGCTTGTGAGGAAAAGGTCACGTTCACAAATGACAATCTTTTGCTAGGTGACATTCCTCATTACCGCCCATTGTACCTAGTTGGCTATATGCGCGATGAAAGGGTAAATCGTATTTTGGTTGATGGAGGATCCTCAGTGAACATTTTGCCAATCCACACTGTGAAAGAACTTGGTATTCCCATGAACGAACTCTCAGAAAGTCGTGCGATGATCCAAGGATTCAACCAAGGGAGGCGAAGAGCCATAGGCGCGATCAGGCTGGGAATCACTATTGAAGATATGCAATCAAGTGCATGTCTGCATGTGATCGACGCGAAGACTTCATACAATGTTTTGCTTGGGAGGCCTTGGATACATGAGAATAAATTAGTTCCATCTACCTACCATCAATGTTTAAAATACTACGAGGGTGAAGTCGAGAAGAAGATAGTTGTTGATGATGAGCCATTCACCGAGGCTGAGTCACAATTCGCCGATGCAAAGTTCTACTTGAAGAACCGCATTGTGAAGGAGCTAAAAGTTGATGGTGGCATGGAAAACAAGAATGAAGAGCCCATAACTAAAAGAGCTGAGGTGACTATTGGTAAAGCCAAAGCTGTTACTAGGGAGGTACAACGCCAACGCGAATAAATCTTATAGAGAGAATATTACGTCTTATGGCAAGAAAGTAAGTCTGGCGCTCCAATATGTCCCTAAAAGGAAGAAAGATGAAGGTGAATCATTTAATCGCCAAGCTAACATACTAAAGGAGTTAACTCTTCCGGTCAAACGAATTGAGGCAGTAAAGTCGTCCTCAATGCCGCTTGCAGGGTTTGTGGCCCAAAATCGTTTGCAGAATGTTGCACTCCCTACAAAGCGAAAAGATGAAGGTTTTGATCCTAATTCTTACAGGCTATTTGCAAAAGTGGATACAATCCTAATGAGCCGTCAAAGTTAGGGAAACTACCATCAGAAGCTGCAACGAGACAACCACGTGAAGGTTTGGGATACAAGCAACCGTCACCAGTGCACATCTCAATAAGAAGGGTGAGTAGCAATTACATCACTGTAGAGCACAAATCTGCCGCTTCTAACAGGCCTTCTGTCTTTGACCGACTTGGAAAATCAACTGTGAGAACTTCCGTATTTGAGAGATTGGGTCCATTAAAGAAGGGGAACAAGTTCAAGAGAAATTTTCAAAGCATAAGAACACCCGCTCCACCCAAGACCAGAAGATCTCTAATGATTTCCAAAGTTTGGTTCCTTCAAGAATGAGGCGACAAACAAAACTTGTGGTTTCATGTGAAGAACTACTAAAGGTAAAGCCATATACTGTGGTCTACACTAAGGAACATGACGAAGATGAAGAAAGTGTAGGTTTTTCGTATCATGTCACTGTACAAGGCGAGAATGGTGTTCCGTCTTTGATGGAGGATAATGCAGAATTGGAGCATGTTTCACCGTGTTATCACATATCCTTCGACGATGGGGACCCTCAAGAAGATGAAGATGCGGAAGATGCTCCACCTGAACTAGAAGAAGGAGTGAAGACGATAGTTGATGCCTTAAAAGAAGTCAACCTTGGCACCGATGAAGAGCCAAGACCCACCTACCTAAGTGCTTTACTAGAAGCTGATGAAGAGAGCACTTATATTGAGTTACTCAAGGAGTTCAGGGACGTCTTCGCTTGGAGTTACAAAGAGATGCCTGGATTGGACCCGAAAGTAGTAGTCCATCACCTTGCAGTCAAAAATGGTGCCCGCCCTATTAAACAAGCTCAAAGGCGTTTTAGGCCGGACTTGGTTCCCTTGGTTGAAACAGAAGTTAACAAACTCATCAAAGCTAGCTTTACTCGTGAAGTTAAATACCCAACATCGGTTTCAAGTATTGTCCCTGTAAGGAAGAAAAATGGCCAGATTCGAGTGTGCGTTGACTTTAGGGATCTTAACAATGCGTGCCCGAAAGATGAGTTCCTACTTCCTATTCCAGAACTGATGATCGATGGTACTACTGGGTACGAGGCAATGTCATTTATGGATGGTTCATCGGGCTATAACCAAATACGCATGACACCAAAAGATGAAGAGCTTACTGTATTCCGTACCCCAAAGGGTATTCCCATTCGTTACTCCTGTCAAACCTTTGGCTTGAAGAACGCTGGTGCTACTTACCAAAGGGCTATGCAGAATATTTTCGACGATCTTCTCCACAAGAATGTCGAATGTTATGTTGATGACTTGGTGGTAAAATCAAGAGAGAAGGGCGACCACTTGAAGGACTTGAGGATGGTATTTGAATTGCCCCGGAGGTACCAACTTAATATGAATCCATTGAAATGTGCCTTTGGAGTTACTTCTGGAAAGTTCCTTGGCTTTATTGTCCGACATCGAGGGATCGAAATTGATCAAGCCAAAGTGGATGCCATTTTGAAAATGCCTGAGCCTCGGGATATCCATGAATTGAAAAGTCTGCAAGGAAAGTTAGCGTACCTTAGAAGATTCATCTCGAACCTAGCTGGGAGGTGTCAACCATTCAGTCGCCTTATGAAGAAAGGTGTCCCTTTCAAATGGGACCAAGCGTGCAGTAATGCCTTTGAGAGCATTAAATCTTACTTGATGAAGCCTCCAGTTTTAGTAGCCCCTATACCTGGAAAGACATTGATACTATACATTGCGGCACAAGAAAGGTCTGTTGGAGCACTGTTGGCCCAAGAAAATAATGAAGTGAAAGAAAACTCTCTTTACTACTTGAGCAGGATGATGACACCGAACGAGCTGAATTATTCGCCAATTGAAAAGTTGTGTTTGAGCTAGTCTTCTCAATTCAAAAGTTGAAGCACTACTTTCAAGCTCATGTTGTTCGTCTTATTTCTAAGGCAAATCCCATCAAGTTCGTGATGTCAAAACCTGTCCTTAGTGATCGACTAGCAAGGTGGTACCTCCAGTTTCAACAATTTGAAATCGTGTACATCCCTCAGAAGGCTGTAAAAGGACAAGCGTTAGCGGACTTCTTGGCATATCACCCTATACCTGATGATTGGGAGCTAACTGACGAATTACCTGATGAGGACGCCATGGTCATCGAAGTTCAGCCTCTATGGAAGATGTACTTTGATGGTGCTGCACATCGCAGAGGAGCTGGTACTGGTGTAGTATTTGTCACTTCTCAAGGTGAAGTTCTGCCCTACTCTTTTACGTTGACGCAACTCTGCTCCAACAATGTTGCTGAGTATCAAGCATTAATACTTGGGCTTGAAATGGCCATTGATATGAAGCAATTGCAATTGCAAGTCTTTGGTGACTCCCAGTTAGTGGTCAATCAGCTTTTGGGTAGTTACGAGGTTAAGAAGCCTGAACGACACCCAAATCATGATTACGCTAAAAAGTTGATGGGGTGGCTCGGAGATGTGACTATTCAGCAAGTGCCAAGGAAAGAAAATAAGAAGGCTGATGTTTTAGCTGCTCTAGCTTCATCATTAGCCCTGCCTGACCAAGCGCAAGTTACCGTCTGCCAAAAATGGGTAGTACCGCCGCCAAATGAGGCTGAAGGTGAAGAAAACGAAATCAAACATCTTGTTGCTGTTTCTGAAGTTGAGAAAGAAGAATGTGACAACCCATTATCGACTACTTATGCTATGAGATACTTCCAGAAAATCCGAGGAGAAGGACTGAAATCCGTCGTCGCGCACCTCGCTTCCTTTACTACAAGGACACTCTATACAGAAGGTCGTTCGAGGGAGTACTCTTACGATGCCTAGGAGAAGAAGAAGCTCTCCAAGCTTTGCAAGAGGCACATTCCGGGGTATGTGGGTCACACTAGTCTGGACCAAAGCTCCACTTCCATATAAAAAGGATGGGATATCATTGGCCAACGATGGTAAAAGATTGCTTGGACTACGCCCGAAGATGCAAGGCTTGTCAATTCCATGCGAATTTTATTCATCAACCTCCTGAAGTGTTGCACCCGACTGTTGCATCCTGGCTATTTGACGCTTGGGGATTGGATGTTGTTGGATCACTAACGAAGTCCTCTGGTGGGCACCTATACATCTTGGCTGCAACTGACTACTTCTCAAAATGGGCTGAAGCTGTTGCTCTTAAGGAAGTAAAGAAGGAAAATGTTGCAAGTTTCATCCGAGTAAACATTATTTATTGCTTTGGCATTCCTCGTTACATAATAACGGATAATGGAAAGCCATTCGATAATAGGTTGATGAACAAGATTTGTGATCTCTTTGGCTTCAAGCAACGTAACTCTTCGATGTACAATGCTGCCGCCAATGGTCTAGCTGAGGCATTTAACAAGACTCTATGTAAACTGTTAAAGAAAGTCGTCTCCAAATCTAAACGAGATTGGAATGACCGTATGGAAGAAGCACTATGGGCATATAGGACGACTCACCGCACGCCAACACAGGCGACTCCTTATTCACTCATTTATGGAGTCGAAGCTGTCTTGCCACTTGAGCGTCAAATACCTTCGTTACGACTGGCTATTCAAGAGGGGATCACTGATGAAGAAAATGCTCGACTTTGATTAGCGGAGTTGGAAGCTTTTGATGAAAAGAGATTGGAAGCTCAACAGAGTCTTGAATGTTATCAAGCTCGATTATCTCGCGCCTTCAATAAAAGAGTTCGCCCGAGATCCTTTCAAGTAGGAGATCAAGTCCTTGCCGTACGAAGACCCATAATTACTTCCCATAAACCTGTAGGGAAGTTCACTTCAAAATGGGATGGGCCATATGTCGTACAAAAAGCTTACTCAAGTGGAGCTTACAAGCTGGTTGATGCAGATGGCATGAGAATCGGCCCTATAAATGGCAAATTCTTATAGAAGTATTATCTTTGAAATTGCGACGCTCCTCGACGTACGAGCCTAAACTGCAAGTCATGATGCTCCTTGACGCACGAGCCTAAACTGCATGTTGCTACACTCCTGGCCCGCATGAGTCTAAACTGTGTACGACCCCCTATATATATAAAAAAAAAGTCCGCTAGGTTGAAAATCTCGAAAGAGGCGGCCTAGGCAAAAGTTAGGACGTAAAAAAAAAATAGAGTCCGCTAGGTTGAAAACTTCGAAAGAGGCGGCCTAGGCAAAAGTTAGGACATAAAAAAAAATCACCCAGTCTGAACTACGGTATGACTTGATCCTCTTCACCGAGGTACGTAGGCAGCTTAGAGTTTCATTCTAAGTTCAGTCGCATAAGTTCAAAAGATACATATTGCCCCAACTGTTGTTCGAATGAAGTATGAAGGAATGTAAGATCAAGCTGAAATGCCATCCTGCTACTGAACTTTGTCCTCATTTGATTTAAAGGGGGCAACCCTCCATGGTAAATTGATATCTTCAATGGGCCGATTTTAGGAGGATGTCAAGTATTTGCATTGAAGTCCAGGGATTCTCTATGTCTTCAGGTTCGCCAAACCTTCAAGTTTGTTGGTCTCCAAGTCCGCCCTCTGCCTTAAAAAAAGGGGAAGAGAAGAGAGACATCAAAAGGAAACACAAGTATAAGAAAAAGATTGCTTGGCACAACGTTTCGAATTCAGTGATACTTGAACTCAAGATATTTGTGATAATATGGCTCTTAAATTTCGATTGATGGCAAGTAAGACATCTTCCGATCTCGAGGCTTCCATACCAAGATATGAATTTTTGTGACACTACGCAAATCTGGAATTGATGGCGTGGTGCAATGTAAAGCTGATTTCAAAATATTATCTGGGACGATTCCGAAGTTGTTTGATTGAGAATTTTGGATATATTCTAGATCTTGAAGTCTAGTTTTCAATAAATTAAACGGTTCTAATTTCGACGTTCCTACACCAAGATATGAATCTTTTGGTGAGACTGCGCAAATCTGGAATTGATAACGTGGTGCAATGTAAAGTTAATTTCGAAATATTATCTGGGACGATTTAGAAGTTGTTTGATTGAGAATTTTGGGTATGTTCTAGGCCTTGAAGTCTAGTTTTCTTGGAATCAAACGGTTTGCAATTTTAATATTTCTACACCGAGATATGAATTTTTTGGTGAGACTGCACAAATCTGGAATTGATAGCGTGGTGCAATATAAAGTTGATTTCAAAATATTATCTGGGACGATTATGAAATTGTTTGAATGAGAATTTTGGATATGTTCTAGGTCTTGAAGTCTAGTTCTCTTGAAATCAAACGGTTTGCAATTTCGATATTTCTACACCGAGATATGAATTTTTTGGTGAGACTGCGCAAATCTAAAATTTTCAACATGGTGAAATCTAAAGTTGGTTTCAAAATATTATCCGGCGCGATTCTGAAGGTTTTTGATTCTGAGTATTGGATATATTTTAGATATTGAAGTCATCAAACGGTTCATTATTTGTACTCTCCCACGACAAGATATGAATCATTTGTTACAAGCACGTAAACCTGAAAATTATGCGACTAAGATAAAAGTCGAACAATGTAAAGCAAAAGAGAAGCTGAAATATTTAAGCCCTCGAAGTCTCCAAGTTGAAGTCTTCAAGTGTATTCAAGTTGAAGTCCCCAAGTTGAAATCTTCAACCCCGTCGGTCTTCAAGTTGAAGTCTTCAAATCCGCTGATCTTCAAGTGGAAATATTTAGGCCCTCCAAGTCTCAAAGTTGAAGTCTTCAAGTCCATCGGTCTTCAAGTTAAAGTCTTCAAATTCGCTGATCTTCAAGTTGAAATATTTAGGCCCTCCAAGTCTCAAAGTTGAAGTCTTCAAGTCCGTCGGTCTTCAAGTTGAAGTCTTCAAATTCGCCGATGTTCAAGTTGAAATATTTAGGCCCTCCAAGTCTCAAAGTTGAAGTCTTCAAGTTTGTCGGTTTCAAGTTTCAGTCTTCAAATTCACCGGTCTTAAAGTTGAATTGTTTAAGACCTCCGAATCTTCGAGTTGAAGTCTGCAAAGTCCGCCAAATCTTTAAAGTTTTCCAAGTGTTCAAGTCGATGTCGTCTCCGAGTTGAAGCTTTATAACTTTCCAATCTTATGGTGGACATATAAGTCCCTTTGCACCTTAAGTTGGCCTCTTCGTGGGTTTGTCCTTAAGAGGAACTATAACTTTCCAATCTTAAGGTGGACATATGAGTCCCTTTGCACCTTAAGTTGGCCTCTCCGATAGTCGAGCAACATTGAGAGTAATCTCTCCGATAGTCAGGCCACATTGAGAGTAATCTCTCCAATAGTCGGGCCACATTGAGAGTAATCTCTCCGATAGTCGGGCCATTTTGAGAATAATCTCTCCGATAGTCAGGCCACATTGAGAGTAATCTCTCCGATAGTCGGGCCGTTTTGAGAGTAATCTCTTCGATAGTCGGGTCATTTTGAGAGTAATCTCTCTGATAGTCGAGGCACATTGAGAGTAATCTCTCTGATAGTCGGGTCATTTTGAGAGTAATCTCTCCGATACTCGAGGCACATTGAGAGTAATCTCTCCGATAGTCAGGCCACATTGAGAGTAATCTCCTTGATAGTCGGGCCGTTTTGAGAGTAATCTCTCCGATAGTCGAGCCACATTGAGAGTAATCTCTCCGATAGTCGGGCAAGGATGAGTACCCATCCCCTCACACCCCAAGATTGTCTTCTTCATGCATGGATCATCTCGTTGAACAAGAACATATATTTCTCGCTTGACCTACAAAAAAAATGACAAAAGAAGAAAAGCACAAGAAAAGAAGAAGAAATTACCTTCTCGTCAATACTTCCGAGTCCGCAAAATAGACTCAAGTGGCTTGCGAAAACTGCGAATTGATGCTTAACGATTACGAGCACGGGAGTTTATATAGATCTCAAAAGGCAGCTGCGAGAGGACAAATACCGATGTGGAATATTGCAATTGTTTTTCATGTCTGATTCGGCTACTGCATTGTTACTTCGTAATAGGATTGGTCTTCGCAGGAATCCAAAAGCAATTGAAATTGCTATTTGGAATTGAGATCACTGGCGGTTAGCTGTCCTTGTCGCCCTACACCAAGTCATTATAGGAAGACTTCCTTTGTCTCCTTATTAAAGAAGTATAAGGAAAAGAAGTGCAGGTTTATACACTCACGTGGACCATTAGAAATAGTGAGTGCTTTGACCTTGGTAAATAAATCCTTCCATGAAGCTTAACATCCAAAGCTTACCTAACTTGGCAAAAAACATAAATTTTGCTAAACAAATCCTTGGACGTAGGAAGTCAGCAACCTTTATATATTTAAGAAACAAATTGTGATATGGAGCCTTCATAGCTATTTCTAGCAATTTAATGTTTTACTTCAAGCCTAGTCATGGAAGGTCAACAAGTCTTGAAGTAGGGGCATTTGTAGGCATACGAAATTTATTGGATTTAAATCCATAAAATTAATTTGGTCTATATTTTAAATTTAAGATATATTGGTCCAAATAAATATATGGGCTAATATAATTGAATTGATTATATAAGTCCAATATATATGGACTAAATAAAAAGGTATTAATCTATTGGGCTAGCCCATTTAATTGGGCTAAAGTAATGAGCCCACTTCATTAAGCCCAAGATGTCATCTTCCTAGAGGCCCAGTTTGGTGCCACGTGTCAAATGACGTGGCGCGCCAAGTCAAGTGGAAGAGCCAATAGGATCATGCCACGTGTCAAAATGACAAGGCATGCGCAGTCACACTGAAAGGCCAATGAAATTGCGCCACGTGTGCAAGTGACATGTTCTGGCCAATCAAATGCGGTCATGTCACACTTCAATTTGATTGGTCGGAAAGAGTTTGTTCTTATCATGACTCCTCCCTTCCACAACTATAAATAGGGGTCTTCATAACTCAGAAAAGACACCAGAAGTTATAACAAGAAGCAAGAGAGAGCTCGTGGATCAAACGCCGCAAATTTCTCTACAAGTTTCAAGCTTCAAGCAATCAAGTTCAAGCTCAAGAACGAAGAACAAATCAAGATCAAGTTCAAGCAATCAAGCTAAAGCTCAAGAACAAGATCATCATTCGTAGCGACAATTACATATTCAAGATCAAGCTCAAAGGCCCTTGAATTTATTTACTGTTGAAAAGAAGAATCAGAGGATTCATAGAGATTGTACACTCAAAATATTCGAAATAAAATACTACGATTGTTGCGATATTTTTCGATCTTGAGTTTATTTTCTCGACGCAATTTATTGTCTACACAAATAAAAAAAGAAAATTAAAAAAGATGATGAACCGGCCCTTCCTAGGGTTGGGCTGGCTGTTTTAAGGTCCTTCAAAAAGTTTGCTCGGCTCACTCTAGCCCACCAAATTTCAAAGCATGTGAGGCCTAAACTGGATTGGGCAAGGCTAGTCCATTTTAACAAGGAATTTTTACCTCCTGTAGCAAAGGTAAACCCTCTATTTATTTAAAATAAATACCATTTAAATAAATTACCTCCTATAGATACCTTATATGGTTTATAGCAAAATTTCTAATTTTGGTTATCTCCTACACTTAAGCCACTATACACGCTATGCTTTATTTTCCTCTCTCCATTCTCGGATTTTTCTCTCTCATAGTTATCGTTTTTCATACAACTTCTCAATACACATTCACCCTCTCTTTCTATTTTGATACAATCTATTTTTCTTTCCAATTCCCTGTAATCACACTCAAAATTAGAGAATCCTCCTCACCCACACCGCTGCTTCCTCCTTTCCTAATCTCGGGTAAACCCTAATCCCCACTAGATTTTACTCATTTGTTTCTATAATTAGTGTGGTAAGTATTTAGTTTTTTTGATTTTCGCCATTTTTTCTTATTCTCAACTTCTCTACTCACCAAATTTTCTCTAATCAACAGTACCCAAGCGTGTTCTCACAATGTCTGAGAATACACCCCGCAAGTTGATTACTAGAGGTATACCCACTAAAATTCTCAGTTTCGATGGGCCCTCTTTCTCTTGCAAATCACTCAAGGGGAATTGGATGCAGGTCTAGCCAAAAATATGGCATTGGAGAAGAGAACAAAATCTCGACATGAAAATTTCAAAGAAACCCAAGTCGAGAAATCATTGAAGAAAACACCATTCCGGAAAAAAGGAAAAAACATGTTTCTGAAGCTTCATCTGTTAAGGGGGAGGAGGTTGAAGCAAGTAAAAGCTCAGATAAACTCGAAGAAAAGGTAATTTCTGATGTATTCATCTGGATTATTCATGTATTCATCGGTATTTATATGTATAAACCTGTTGAATTATCTGTTCGAAAAGGATATTCAATGTATTTTTGTACTTTTAGAAAATAATGATACAGATATATATATGTATTCTGATGTATTCTTATAGTTGTATTTATAAAGATTTTCAAAGTTCTCATCACTGTTTTATTCTAATTTCAATGTATTTATTGTTGTATGGGTATGTATTATATTAGTACATATAATTCTATCACTAATATCTCACTCCAGTTTAATTTTCCAGTCTGTATTTAGTTGTATTCATATGTATTCATGTTAGATGTATTATGAAATATGTGTTGTATTCAGTTGTATTTATATGTATTTATTCTTGTCAGTGTATTTAGTTGTATTCATATGTATTCATGTCAGTTGTACTATGAAATATGCGTTGTATTCAGTTGTATTTATATGTATTTATACTTGTAAGTGTATTTAGTTGTATTCATATGTATTCATATCAGTTGTACTATAAAATATGTGTTGTATTCAGTTGTGTTTATATGTATTTATTCTTGTTAAATGCAGGAAATTAAGCTGTTTGTGAAAAAACAGCCAATATTTGCACCGCATATCAGTGTATACACTAACACTGACATAGTCTCCGAGCTAAAAGAGAATCTTACTCCAGAGCAGTACAAACAACTGGGTAATACTTGTTTTGAAAATTTCCTTCAAATGAAGCGTTGTGAAGTCCAGCATCAACTCTTCAGATGCTTCATGGCTCTCCAGTTAGAAGGAACTCCTAACAATGTATTTGCAATACACGTCAATGGTACTTCATTATATTTCTCAATAAGGGAGTTTGCGCTTGTGACTGGCCTCAAATGTGTTGGTAACGATGCTGATTTTGAGTTCACTGAAAAGGTTCCTAACTGGCTTATTGAGACTTACTTTGGAGGTGCCAATCTTGTCAAGAAGAAACATTTGATAAAATGCTTTGCTGACAAGAACTGGGGTCACGACAACGATGGTGATGCCTAGAAGATAGCTTTGTTATATTTCATACCCACCTTCATTTTTTCATCCGAGAAGAACAGCACAACAATCCCAAGGCTACATTTTGACTTGGTAGAGAGTGGGCGCTATTCTGAATATCCATGGGGTTTAAAAGCATTTGAAATGCTGACAAAATCTATTAGCAAGAAGATGGATGCTCAGAAGAAGTATTATAGGATAGCTGGGATGCCCCTAGCTATGCAAGTGTGATTTTATGAGTGTTGTTCAGATGTTGATCCCAAAATTGCAGTCCGAGTTGATAACGTGGTCCCCAGAATACTCAATTGGAGAACCACAGAAAATCAGCCAAACTTTGCTTATCCGATGAACAGCATGTTCAATGACAAGGGAAACATGGTAATATACAAGTTGTATCGTGGCTAGTTTACAATTTACTAATCATTAATGTTGCATACATTTGCATACAGTTATTGCTGCATACGGATGCATACAGTTGAATACAGTTGTTGCTACCTTAATTATTAATGCTTCATACAGTTGCATATAATTTACTAATCATTACTGCTGCCTTCATTTGAATACAAATTACAGTTTGATTCCAGATTTGCATACATGCATTCGTAGTAAGACTTTGATTGTATTTCATTTTTCAGATTGTTTACAAGGACATCCATCCAACCGATATAGAGCTTGCCGTTATTCAGATTCCTCCAGTAGGCGTTGCTGTTGAGAACAGTCCTACTCCTACTCATTCAGACAAGTCGGCAGAGGATTCAGATGACTTTTCTCGTACACCTGATCTTCAATGTAAGAAGAAATATGCTGCAAGTGTTGGTCCATCTTCATCACTGCCCCATAAAAAGCGCAAGGAACACGAAAGGCATCCTTCAAATACAGAGTATAAATCCAAGATTCCTCCTGTTGGTGTATCCGAAATTGCACAAAATATTTTGCATCACAATCAGCTGGCAGATTCCAAAAATGATGAAGTATCTTCTTTGAGGAAAGACCTAAATTCATTCAAAGAATACGTGAGTTTTTATCCACATATTAAACATTACAGTTTAGTGCTTAACATTCATATACTTTTGGCGCAATTTTCTAGTTATTTCTGTCTTGCTATGGTTGTGCGCGAGTTCAAGTCTCTGAGAACATTGATCAATGATAACTTTAAGATGCTTTCTGACCATCTTCACCACAATCAGCAAAATAAAAGTTTACACCAGAGAAAAGAACCCATAGGGAGACGTGATGATGGTATTGAAATGCCATATGATGCCAACTTGCAAGATATTCCAAAAGGCCACAGACAGACGGACATAGTTGTCGGGATAATGTTGAGGTTTAACATTTTTAACATCTTTAGCATATGTTTATATCTCCTGTTTGCTATTATTCAGATTAATCATATATAAAATAATTTTGTAACATTGTGAAATACAAGTATATATAGAATAATTCAGTATTTTTAGAAATCTTAATCCTATATGCATTTATATTTTCCTGAATTTGTTTCTACATTATTATTGTGCTCTTCGCATGTTGTATCTACATGTATTCATATATATTACAACATGATACTTGTATACGGTTAAGCTGTATTTTACTGTATTCAGATGTATTTTAAATGGCATCATTATTCTTAAATAACTGCAGTTTTTTAATGTATTCAGATGTATTTCAAAAGTTATCAGTAACTGTAACTAACAGATGTATATCAGTACTAGGTCTTTAACTGCCTCATTAGTATTTACTAACAACATGTATTTAAATGTATTCAGATGTATTTTAACATTAATATGTAGTTGGAATTAACTGCTGTGTTTAAATGTATTCGGCCGTATTTTAATGTATTCAGATTTGTTATTCTTGAATATGTGTGATGTATTTAACTGAGTTTTCCCTTACCAAATTCAGTTTCCTTATTGTATTTATATGTATTTAACTGTATTCATACAGTCAGTTACTACACTAACAATGATGCATACGTCTAACAGAATACAGTGGTTAATGCTCTATGTGTGGAGTCAAGAGTGGAGGGGAATACTACATCAGAGGTGCCGTGCAACATACCACCTACAGGTCAAGAGGGTGTATCTACAGATTTCTATGTATCTCAATATGAGCTGGACGACAAGTTTCTTTCCAGTCAAATTCTAGAAACTAGAATTGTGATACACAACAGTGCAAAAAAAAGTTGAATAAACCCCAGTACCATCTCATAGGAATTGGCGACCAAGTAGATGGTATTATTCGCCTTATGAGTCTAACTTTGACTCCGCAGGTTAGTGTTTTATAAACTAATGATCTATTTCCCCATAGTTTTATAATTAAAAGTCTCTATTCACGAATTCAATGAACAACAGGTACTGGGGTAAAGTTGACCCCCATTTTTGAAAAAAGACACCCCTTTGAGGATGATTCAATAACGGGGCCACATCCTACATTAATCATTCAGGAATACGACAAATGGGTTCGTGATGGTCTTCTCGCTAGACATGAACAGAAGTGAGTTTTTCCCCGGTATGTCTATTAATGTCACGACCCTAGTTCACCACCCGTGAACATGTCATGACGGCACCTGGTCCCCTATGACCAGGTAAGCCTAACATTTGCGGAAAATATAATAATTGCGGAAAAATAGAGAAAATCAAATCAGATATCTAAAGGAAACTGTACTGAATGCCGCTTGGCAAGTACAACTCAATATCACAAGTCTAAAACAATTCCCAAAACCCGGAAACTCACGGGCAACACAGGCTACAGAAGTGTATAGTAAAGGTTCCAAACTCCAGAATTTCTAACAACCGAAAGAAGGAAACTAAGTACTAAAGATAGAGTAAGAGGGAGACTCATCGGTCTGCGGACGCAGCAAATCTACCTCGAAGTCTCTGTAGTCCTCCTGCCTCACTGATAGCGCGCCTGAGTGGAGGTACCTGAATGATCTGCACATAAAAAACATGCGCAGGAAGGGCATGAGTACACCACAGCGGTACTTAGTAAGTGCCAAGCCTAACCTCGGTTGGGTAGTGACGAGGAAGGTCAGGGCCCTATTGAGGCTAAAATATAATAATAAATTAACAGTATGAAAAATAAGCAGTAATAGTGAGTACAGCAGTGAGATAAGACAGGTTAAACAAGGCAATAGCAAATACATAAAGAACGGAACAACCACAGAATAAGTACAGCTCAATACCAATGGAAACAATAAGGATCTCCCAGGATACCGTCCTGTAGTCCTTTTTCTCAACTGTCCAGTGGATCTCCCGGGATACCGTCCCATAGTCCAACTATCAATGTGCAGGGGGATCTATCGGGAATCTAACCTGTAGTTCCAAAGTAAAAGTGTAGGGGGATCTACCGGGAATCGAACCCATTGCAGGGGGATCTACCGGGAATCGAACCCGTAGTCCCAAAGTAAAAGTGCAGGGGGATCTACCGGGAATCGAACCCGTAGTCCCAAAGTAAACAAACAAGGGGGGAGCTACCGGAATCCCACATCCGTAGTCCCAATGTAAATGCGCAATCACAACCAGAAGATACACAGAAATGAAGTACAAAGACAAGCAACAGGTAGTACTGGCCTAACATGCTTCATGTAGTACAGTCAAGGCAATTTAAGCAAGTAGGCAAGTTAAATCAACTAAACATGCTTTCCTAATCTAGCACAGGTTATAGTTGCAAGTAGAATAAAGCAAATATGAAAGAAACTCAATCGCAATATCTTAAGTAAAATCGGATTTTCAACAATTGGCTCAAGTACGCGCTCGACACCTCGCGTGCAAGGCACTCAAAATACCAAATGACAATATCCTAAGGGGAAAGGTCCCCCACACAAAGTTAGACAAGCCACTTACCTCGAACCGGCTCAATATCAATAGAAACCACGCCTTTGCCACGAGTATCCGACTCCAAATGGCCAAAATCTATTCAATTCAATTACATATCGTAAATAATATTTGCAAACAACTAATTTCGCTAATAAATTTACAGCTAGGGCGCAAAAATAGGTAAAATGACCAAAATGCCCCTCAGGGAAACGTCTCGGAATCGAATAATTTTCACATTTTCAAAACTCTCGTACTCTCACGAGTCTAACCATATAAAAATCTCCCAAATCGGAGGTCAATTGCCCACTCAAAACTCAATAATTAGGTCTATGAAGTTTTACCCCAAATTAACCAACTTTTGATCCTAAATTCGAATTCCAATGATGTATTTAACTATGTAATGATGAAATATAACAAGAAGGGACCAAAGAAACGTTACCCAGTGATCTTCACTTCAAATCCCACTCAAAATCGCCTTAAACCAAGCTCTCAATTGATTTTTGCAACTTATGAACTCAAACCCTCGACATCTCTATTTCTGTCCAGGGGTTTCCGCTTCTGCGGACAAGGGACCGCTTCTGCGGTCCTGCTTCTGCGGACCACGAGCCGCTTCTGCGGTTCTTCATTAAAGTCACGATTTCCGCTTCTGCGGCCCTTCACCGCACCTGCGGTTGCCGCTTATGCGGATTCATTACCGCTTCTGCGGTTTCAAACAAAATTCCAAGGACCGCACCTGCGACTACTATCTCGCAGGTGCGTAACCGCTTCTGCGGTTAAACTTCCGCACCTGCGGTAACTGAAAGGGACACTCGAATTCCGCTCCTGCAGCGGTCTAGCCGCTTCTGCGGCTCCGCTTCTGCGGTTCCCAAGCCGCAGAAGCAGAAATACCAGATTACAGAATCCTTCAGCTATTCATTCAACTCCAAAATCTTCCGTCAACCACCCGAAGTCATCCCGAGGCCCCCGGAACCTCAACCAAAAGCACCAATACCACCTAATACCTTATTCAAACTTGTACCAATCCTTAAAACACCTAAAACAACACCGAAAACCCGAATTAATCAAAGATTCAAGTCTAAGAACCTCAAATTCCAACCAAACACGCTTTCGATCAAAAACCTAACCAAACCTCGTCCGAATGACCTGAAATTTTGCACACACATCCCAAATGACATGACAGAACTACTGTAACTTCCGGAATTCCAATTCGACCCTCGGACCAAAAACTTCAAAAATTCAAACTTCGGCATTTCAAGCCTAAATGAGCTACGAGCTCCCAAAATACATTCCGAACACGCTCCCAACCCCGAAATCACCTAACGGAGCTAACGGAACCATCGAATTTCCATTTCGAGGTCGTCTTCATACTGTTCCGACTACGGACCACTTTTCAACACTTAAGCTCTCATTTAGGGACTAAGTGTCCCCAAAACTTTCCCAAACTCAACACCGAATGTCCCGGCAAATCAAAATAGCAGAAATGAACTTAGGGGAAGCAGTTAATGGGGGATCGGGGCGTAAATTCCAAAAATGACCGGCCGGGTCGTTTCAGTTAATGAGCCAAACTTCATCACAGAATCAAAGTACCACACTAGTCATGAAGAACATAAGAATCTGCCATTCAAACATATGTGACAAAATCAGGAGGTGAAAGATTAAAGATGGAAATGAACCTTAGAATTCTTCCTTTTACGCTGAAAAACAGAGCTTCAAATCAAGCGCGTATCAATCACTGCTTCGATCTCACGGATCCGAAATGAAGGGATTCCAAGAGATCTTCGAACCAGGACAACGAACTGCGACCGGAAACACGGACGACGGCTCCGAAATTTCGAACACCTTCTCAGCATTCACCCATTTTGGACAAAATACAGAATATGAAACTTGCTTTTATATCAATATTTCATATTCTGTCTTGGTTTTCAGCTGTGCTGGTATGTGTGTGTGTATCTGTTTCCAGCAGTGAGGATGAAGAAGACGAAACAGTGGTCGTCTGGGGTGGGGTTCGCGAAGAAGACAAGGTCAGGGGGGGTCTCTTCTTTCCCTGTTACGGCCCTCTGTTCTTCAGTCTATCCAGGCGTCTTTTTTTGTCTCCCCCCTCCCCGTTGTTTTATATTTCTGTTTTGTTTGGTGTATGTTGCCGCTGCTTTTCCAAAATCAGATCAAGAGAGAGTCCGATGGGAATTTTGATGGGTGGGCGGCTGATGATTAGAGGTCTCTAGGTTGTAGGGATTGATACTATTATATAGGGGTAAGGATTAGGTTAGGGGTATGGGCCTAGGAATTTTGGGCTATGGAATTGGTCCAAAGACTAAAAAAAAATGGACTACAAGATTTATAAAGACGGGATAAACCAACCTAAAACTAATTCCTCCTTCTAAAATTATGTACAATTATAATATAAAAATATAAAACTAATTTTAATTAATTGAACTAAAATATAAAACATAAAACTATTTTTGTATTTTTAAGATTATATAAAAATAAAGATAAGGTACTATTTTGTATATTTTTTTATTTAAATTTACGAAAGATACGTAAATTAAAATATTTTTTGTAATTTTTATTTTTTGTGACGAAATAAAGTAAAAGAGTCAAAATTAGCTGAAATATTTATATTAGGCCTAAATTAAATATTTACATGCTAAAATATAAAAATCTTGGGGAGGGTCAAAAATCACATGTCTACAGACGCATCGAAGATCTCAACTTCCTGCTTCTTATCTTAGATTTCATTTTTCTATTTTGGAACTTGGGTTGGAATTGAAGAAGAGCGGTTTTTGGATGAAGGACGGGACTGTGCTTCCGTGATAGTTGGGTCGGTGGCTAGCCTTTTAATTAGTTTTGGGCTATAAAATGCATACTGCAATTTTGTGGCCAGCAGCTGATATTAGTTTCTAGCGGCAAGCCATAAATGAAGTTTTCTCAAAATAAATATGTTTAGTTGGGTTGTGCCCATACTTAACCCACCATTAAAGTAGCTCATGCCCAACCCATTAAAATCTGAGCTGGTTGGGCGAGTCAAATGGCTTGGGCCACGTTTGCCACCCTCTCCATTTAGTTAGGTTTTATTTTCGCAATATTTGCAAGTGCACGCCTAACATTGAGCAATGCGTGTAATGGTTACTTTTTTTTAAGAGGAAATATTTTTAGGGGTCATTTGGTTGTTGGTTAGACGAGAGTTATTCACGTATTAAAAATAACATAACTTTATATATTGTTTGGCTATAAAAATGAGGAAAAATAATCTTCACATAGAATCTATCATTAATTATACAATGTTTAATTCGATTTTTCTCTTTTTCACATAAATATAGCATTGCTAATACAATATTTGGTTCATGTTTTTCTTTTCGGCATAACTAATACATATATAAGTTATGAGGGAATCTATATAATATCTTATGCAGGGTAAAAGATGATATAACTAATATATCTATTAGTATACTTAGATTAAAATACAAAATAACAAGAATACCCTCTATTCAAAAGGACGAGTATATAAATCATAAAACTTTGAATAGGTAGGAAGTCCGTAATTCAAGGTGTTGAATTATAACTCCTTCAATATGTTCTATTATTCTGGTTAGAATATGTTTGTTGGGATTTGAAAAATAATTTGTTTACATTTTTGTTTAATTGTGAATGTTGTTCATTTAAATTTTTTGTTAGGGGAACTTTCAAACATGACTATTGTTCCAGGTTTATTTCTATGCGTAACTATATTTAGCTAATTACATTCCATAGCTACTAATTGTTTTTCATGGGATGTATGTGGTTCTATACACTGTATTCAATTCGGATGTATTCATTCTTATATATTTCGTAAAATGGCATCGGGGCCACTTAAACTTGTTACCCATTTGACAACCCAGTAAATAAATTTATAATTTTTCTATTTTAATACCTCTACTTGAGGAAATGACTACTAATAAGCACTTTTGACAATTGATCGTACCTATGTGGAAGCGGTGTAGCTGACATGGCCAAATTGAGTGAAATTCATGTTGTCAAGGCGCGTAGATATGATTCTTTTTATTAAAGAAAATATTATAATCAAGAAAAAACATAAATAAAAAGGGAAAAAAAGACCTATCTTCTTCCCTTCTCTTTTCCCCTCCCCTCCCACCTTTATCTCGTCTTCCCCAGCAAAATCCCCACCCTCTTTCTATATTTTTTTCATTTCCTATCCTAATTTCCCCTCCCCATTCCCTTTTCTAGTTACTTTTTCCCCTCGCTCTTTCCCTTCCTCCTATATATATAATTTGCTGAAACTTTTGTCAACAAATATTTTTAGTTTTGTACTTTTGAGTACTTTAAATTAGAATATTATAGTCTATTACTCTATGCACTAGTTAGTATTCAAACCGAATAAATCGAAACCGAAAGGAGAAAAACCGAACCTTACCGAATTTAATTAGGTGCGTTATTAGTATTGCATTTTAAAAAACCGAATACCGAAAATACCGAACCGAAATATCTAAATACCGTATTGTACCGACCGACGAACACCCCTACATATTTGTGTGTACGAACTCAAATTTTATTTTTTCATAGAATAATATCCATTTGGCAAAATCAACACTGTAATTAATACATTTTAATAATTTCTAAGTACATTATCTGATGTCTCTAGACTCGGGCCAGACTTGGTTGGGTGGAAGCTTAACCTGATCTGCCCTAGGTCCCAATTAAAATATTTAACACATAAAATCTTTACTTACTCCGGGAAAAATAGTTGGATAAATAAATCGTTGAGTAGTTTAGAACAGAAAACGTGCTTGTGCTACCATGGATTATAAGTAGTAGCTACCATAAAGTTTAGACGAATACGCCACAAAATAACAATTATCATATTTAAACAAGAGATTAACCTATACATGATCTCTAGCATGATTCAAGTAGCTCACGAAGGGGTACAAACATATGAAGCGTGATAGCAAGAAGATTAGTACTCAATACAAGGCATAATATAGCCTAAGCACTACTCTGAGGATGGATAAAAACCTGTTGCACACACACGTGCTCAACTCCCACTTTTTCGGTCCAACCTCCCTCAACTCCTCCATAACCGGCACCTTCACCCCATATCCGATGTCATCAGCTCCCCCTTTCTCTTCTTCTTCCTTTTCCCTTTCTCCTCTTTCTTCCAAAGCAAGCCTAGTTAGTAGGCTGCAGCTAAGGGACTGCATGTGAGAATAGAGAAAAGATTAGGCTGCTTTGATAGAAGAACAACATAAATTGAATTTTTTTGTCTTCAATTGAATTTATTGGTGGCATTTGGTAAAAAAAAAGATTATGGAATGAATGTTTGTTAGGTCTTTTGGGTGGAATAACAATAGATTTTACTGGAAGAAAAATTAATGGGGGAGGGGAAGGGGAGGGGTGATAAGTAGGGATTTTGACTGCTTATTTGATCTCTTTTTCTTGCGTTTTAGCTAAAAAATACTTAAAGGTATTCCCAAAAACTAATGAAATGTGCTTGCTTGCAGGAGTGTTGCAATATGAGCCAAAGAAATCAAAATCAACTCATAAAGGAGTCAAAAGTGGACAAGGACCAAAACAAGGCAAAAAGGCCCACCGTGCGGACCGCACAATATTGTGTGCGACCACAAAACAAGGAAAGAGCCATGTCAGTTTTTCTTCAGAGTATTCGGATCGCACAAATATTTTGCGGCTGTAGAAGAGGAGATTCAGAGAGTTGGTTTTGGGCAAGCTGAAGATATGCGGACCGCACCATAATTGTGCGGCCGCAGAATGACAAGTGCAGCCGCACTCACAATTATGCGATCCGCAGAAGAAAAAGATCAGAGATATGAAACTTTAAGTTTAAGAAGAAATGCGGACCGCACCATTTTTGTGTGACCGCATAATCAAGAGCGCGACAACACTTATTTTTATGCGGTCCGCGGAAGTCTTGCTCAGCCAAAGTCCAAGTTCAAGGAGTGCGGACCGCACTAGAATTGGGCGGCCGCACATCCTCCGCAGGGGTATTTTTGTCAGATATTTTCAGCTTAGTATAAATAGAACTTTTTGTCATTTTTAGGTCAAGTTGTATCAGTGTAGATCACCAGAGCCGTTTTCTTTACTTTTTTGAGTAATTTTTTACTAGATTAGCTTCTAAACATTAGATCTTCTTTCCCCAATCAACTATTATGCATTCTATCTTAATTTCTTTATTTTTCATGAGTAGCTAAATCTCTAGCTAGGGTTGGGGCCCAACCCTAGTGTGGGTACTTAATGGATGTTTGATTTAGGGCTTGTTTGTGATTGAGTTAGTGATATTTAGCCTAGTTCTTGCTTGAATTCAAGAATTAATGTTGCAAACATTGATTCATGCCTAAATGACTTAGTCTTCACTTGAGAAAGAGAGACTAAGTCTAGGAAAACTTGGCTAACAAGAAATTGGGGTGAACTCAAGAAATTGATAGCCCCAATTAAAGGGTCAAATCTAGAGATAGTAAGACCCGACTTGAGCATATATCACTTGTTTTGTGCAATACCCATTTGGACTTGAGAAAACCAAATTGGACAAAATCACTCAAACTGCCGAGAGGTATAAAGTGGGTAATTATGTGTGATTGCTATATTATAACCCCGACTAATCAAACATGCCCTAGAGTTTACAACTCGTTAGGTAACCACCTAGGTGAAGTCACGACCCTAGATCTTTTATCATTTGAAAAATAACCAAAACCAAAAATATTGTCTCTCAATTTTATATTTGCAATCAATAGCTTAAAGTAGAAATAGAACCAACAAACAATAATGTGGAAGTGTAATTTGAGGCACATCATACAATTACACTAAATATATACCTAATCCCAATTCTAACTCCCTGTGAATTTGACCCCGACTTGCGTTGGGTTTTATTATTGCTTCGACCGCCTCACTACCTATATTAGTGGTGTGAGTTTGGGCGACATCAATTTTTGGCGTCGTTGCCGGGGAGTTAAACAGATTTAGCTATATATCTAGGTTTTTGTGTGAGTTGTCTTCTTTTCCTTCCGAGTCACTAACTTTGTTTTTGAGTTGATTTTAGGTACAAAAATGGTTCTCAACAACGAGCCTATTGGGAATTTGCGAATGGGGGAGGACGTGGATGATAACCAAGTGGATGAGGTTCCTCTTGAACCTCAAGCAAATAGATGCGGTCGATCGCCTCATGATAATGTTCATGTCCCTCCCCCACCTCCACCAAGAGCGGCAGGTCACCGGATGTTGCCAAACTAGGGTTATGCAAGTGCTATAGTCCCGCTCCACATTAGGGCGGGCAACTTCCAAATCACCAATGTGATGCTTATACTACTTGAGTAACGGGGATTCTTCACGGGGGCTCCAATCAAAATGCTTACAAGCATCTCAAAGGGTTTGTCGATACTTGTTGGGGGAGCAAGCAAACCAATGTCTCCGAGGATGCACTGCGGTTGAGGCTATTTCCCTTTTCTCTACGGGAAAAAGCATTGGACTGATTAGAGAGATTGCCCAATCATTCCATCCACACATGGGATGAGTTGGCGGAAAAATTCATTGACAAATTCTTCTCTTCGAGACATATGGCGACACTTTGGGATGAGATTCTTCCATTCAAGCAAGAACCCAATGAGCCATTGCACGAGATTTGGGAAAGATATCGTACCATGGTCAAAGAGTGCCCAAACAATGATATGACCGCGGCCATGATCCAACAAACCTTCTACAGGGGGATCAATACAACAAATCAATGTGTGGTAAATGGGAACTTCATGAACACGCCTTATGCCAAAGCTTGTGAAATTCTTGATGAGATGGCGGATACCTCATGGGCATGGCAAAGTAGAGCCAATGTTCCGCAAGGTGACCCAAATGTTATTCACCTACACAAGGAGCTACATGATCATGGGCAAGCTATTTCCGAGTTGACAACTACAATGAACAAATTGGCCAAAGCTCAGCTTCAACAAGTTCAAGGGCCAAAACAAGTGAATGTGATGGAAGGTGAGAATATGGTGATAAACAAGAGACGGCAACAAGGTCAACAAATGCAAAGCCGTCCGGAACAATTCATGCAAGATGATAATGGTTATGACCAAGGGGATTCGTTCAATGAGCAAGAAGAAGAAGTTCAATATGTCAACAATTATCAAGGTTAAAGAAACAATGCTCAGGGACAAAATCAACAACAATGGAGGTCACAAGGAAACCAAGGAAATTGGAACAATCAGAACCACCATGGAAATTGGAGTGGTGGTAACAATAATCAAAGCAATTGGAATAATCAAGGTAACCAAGGCAATTTGGGAGGTAATCATCAAGGCAATTGGGGTGGCAACAATCAAAGCAATTTGGGAGGCAATAATTAAGGAGGGTGGAACAACAACAACAACCGGGGGTCGGGTTTTCAAAGGCCCCCGATGTTCCAAAAACCGAGCAATCCACACATATCCTTATCTAGGTCCGAGCTTGTCTAACAATGAGATGGGTAGAATTGAAAATATATTTAAACAAATGATGGAGAAGAATGCCGACTCCGATGCTCAACAGCCTATCACAACACTTTTATTCGCAATTTGGAGGTTCAATTAGGCCAAATATTGCAAGCTTTGAACACTCGTCCTAAGGGGGCACTACCTAGTGATACGATGGTGAACTCGAAGGGTGGGAATAATACGGGACATGCTATGGTCGTGACTACTAGAAGTGGGAAAGGTGGAGATGCAACCACCTCAAATCAAAGAAGAAGTGTGGATGAAGATGTTGTGGTTCAAGAAGATGAAATCCCAAGCAATGTAGTTTAAGCTAATGAAGAAATGAGAATTGATATTGATGAAAGTGTGTAGGAGACACAAGAAGAAGTGAACCCATCTAGGGAACACGTGATTGACATGACGGAACCAGTAGTGCCAAAGGCCAAGGCACCAATGCCAAGGCCTCCTCCTCCATACCCTCAAAGGCTTGCAAAGTAAAATAGTGAGAAACAATTCAAAAAGTTTATTGATATGATAAAGATATTATCCATAAATGTGTCGTTGGTTAATGCCTTTGAACAAATGTCGGGATATACAAAGTTCATGAAGGACTTGGTGACCAAGAAGAGATCGATAAATTGTGAAACAATTAAGATGACACATCAAGTGAGTGCTATTGTGCACTCAATGGCTCCTAAGTTGGAAGATCCGGGCGCTTCACAATCCCTTGCACTATTAGGAGTGCTGACTTTGCCAAAGCATTATGTGATCTTGGGGCGAGTATCAAGTTGATGCCCTATTCGTTGTTCAAAACTTTGGGAATTAGGTAACCAAGACCTACATCCATGAGGATGCAAATGGAGAATCATACAATGAAGGGACCATTGGGTATTATTAATGATGTGTTGGTTCGTGTTGACAAGTTCATCCTCCCGGAGGACTTTGTGGTTCTTTATTATGAAGTGGACTATGAGGTGCCTATCATTTTTGGTAGACCTTTCCTCGCTACGGGAAAAGCTCTTGTTGATGTGGAAGTCGGTGAGCTCACTTTCCGGGTAGGTGACGAAAAGGTGGTCTTCCATGTGTGCAAATCTATGAGGCAACCAAATAGTAATGATGTTTGTTCGCTCGTGGATTTGGTGACCGACATGATTGTTGATGATACTAGTGCCACAATGAATGTTGAAGACAAATTGGAAGCCGTTTTGCTCAACCTTGAAGATGATGGGAGAATGATGGCTATGTGAAATGTTTGAATGCATTGCAAGGAATAGGGTCGTACACTTATGAACCCCGCAAGCTATCCTTGGATCTTGAGAACCGGAAGACTCCTCCAACAAAGCCCTCAATCAAGGAGCCTCCCACATTGGAGTTATAGCCATTGCCTCCATATCTCAGGTATGAATTCCTTGGGCCTTCTTCAACTTTACTGGTTATTCTTTCCTCTTCTTTGACTAACATGTAGGTAGAGTCCACATTGGAGGTGCTACAAAGGAGGAAAAGAGCAATCGGTTGGACATTGGCGGATATCCGGGGCATAAGCCCCGCCTTTTGCATGCACAAATTATTTTGGAGGAGGGTGCCAAACCCTCCGTTGAACATCAAAGGAGGCTAAATGAAGCAATGCAAGAGGTGGTGAAGAAGGAGGTAATAAAATGGTTGGATGCCGGGGTTGTCTACCCCATTTCTGATAGCTTGTGGACCTCTCCAGTGCAATGTGTCCCAAAGAAATGAGGCATGACTGTGGTAACAAATGAAAAGAATGAATTGATCCCCACAAGAACCGTCACTGGGTGGAGAGTGTTCATGGACTATCGGAAGCTCAACAAAGTCACTCGGAAAGATCATTTCCCGCTTCCATTTCTTGATCAAATGCTTGATAGGTTGGCCGGACATGCTTTTTATTGCTTCCTTGATGGATACTTCGGATACAATCAAATTCTAATTGTTCCCGAGGACCAAGAGAAGACCACTTTCACATGTCCTTATGGTACTTTCTCGTTTTCAAGGATGCCATTCGGGTTGTGTAATGCATCGGCGACTTCTCAATGGTGTATGATGGTTATTTTCACCGACATGGTGGAGGATATTCTTGAGGTCTTCATGGGTGATTTTTCCGTGGTTGGGAAATCTTTTTAGGATTGTTTGAACAATTTGGATAAGGTCTTGGCTAGATGTGAGGAGACAAATTTGGTGTTGAGTTGGGAGAAGTGTCACTTTATGGTCGAGGAAGGCATTGTCCTCGGCCACAAAATTTCAAATCATGGTATTAAGGTCGACAAGGCCAAAATTGAGGTGATCTCCGAACTCCCTCCCCCTACATTCGTGAAGGGAGTGAGGAGCTTCTTGTGTCATGCGGGTTTTTATCGCTGATTCATCAAGGACTTTTCCAAGGTGGTAAACCCTTTGTGTAAGCTTTTGGAGAAGGATGCCAAGTTCCATTTCAACGAAGATTGTATGAAGGCATTCGAATTGCTTAAGTTCAAGTTGACTACTACTCCTATTATCACTGCACCGGATTGGAGCTTGCCTTTTGAGCTCATGTGTGACGCTAGTGATGTGGCGGTTGGAGCAGTTTGGGGCAAAGAATCAACAAAATCTTCTATCCGGTCTACTATGCTAGCAAGACCATGAATGATGCCCAAGTCAGCTACACAGAGATCAAAAAAGAGTTACTTGCAATTGTTTTTTGCTATGGAGAAGTTTCACCCGTATTTGATGGGTACAAAGGTGATTGTTCACACCGACCATGCGGTGCTTCGGTATTTGATTAGCAAGAAATATTCTAAGGCAAGGTTGATGCGATGGGTGCTTCTATTGCAAGAGTTTGATCTAGAGATCCAAGACAAGGTAGTGAAAATCAAGTGGCGGACCACTTGTCCCGATTGGAGGAGGAGGGGAGGCCAAATTACGGCCTTGAGATCAATAATTCCTTCCCCAACGAGCAATTCCTTACCATTACAATTACCGGGATGTCGTGGTTTGCCGATTTTCCCGAATGTGTTCTCTTCAAACCAAAGGAAGAAGCTCAATCGGGATTTCCTTGACTATTATTGGGATAAGCTGTATCTTTTTCGGATATGTATCGATGGTATGATCCAACGATGTGTGTTGGAGGAAGAACAAATGGGAATTCTTGAGGCTTGCCACTCTTCACCTTATGGTAGTCACCATGGTGGAGCTAGAACGGCTACAAAAGTGTTGAGTTGTGGATTCTATTGGCCTACTCTCTACAAGGACGCTAGTGAGCTTGTCAAGCGTTGTGATGAATGCCAAAGGGCCGGTGGGATTTCTAAGAAGAATGAGATGCCCCTCACCACTATCTTGGAAACTGATATCTTTGATGTTTGGGGTATTGATTTCATGGGACCGTTCGTGAGCTCTTGTGGGAACACTTAAACTTTGGTAGCTGTGGACTATGTATCAAAATGGGTTGAAGCTGTGGCTTTACCCAACAACGAAGCTCGAAGTGTGGTGGCATTCTTGAAAAAGAACATCTTTATAAGGTTTGGTACTCCAAGGGCCATTATTAGTGATAAGGGTTCGCATTTTGCAACCGGGCTTTTGATACCTTACTCATCAAGTATAGTGTCACTGATAAAGTCTCAACTCACTACCATCCTCAAGCAAGAGGACAAGTTGAAGTCTCCAACAGGGAGATCAAGAGTATTTTTTCTAAGACTGTGAATGCCAACCTGATGGATTGGTCAAGAAAATTTGATGATGCTCTTTGGGCTTATAGGACGGCTTACAAGACCCCGATTGGGATGTATCCATATCGATTGGTGTTTGGGAAGGCGTTTCATCTTCCGGTAGAACTTGAGCAGAAGGCCATGTGGGCTTTGAAGAAATTGAACCTTGAGTGGGATGTCGCTGCAAACTTGAGGGTGGCACAATTGAATGAGCTTGATGAATTCCTGTATCATGCATACACAAGTTCGTCCCTTTACAAGGAGAAGATGAAGTACCTCCATGACAAGTACATCCACAACAAGGATTTGAAAGAAGGTGATATTGTGCTATTGTTCAATTCCCAGTTACGGATGTTTCCGGGCAAGTTGAAGTCAAAATGGAGTGGCCCCTTTAAAGTGGTGAATGTAACCCCCTTTGGTGCTCTAGATTTGAAAAATAAGAATGATGAGGTGTTTAGAGTCAATGGGCACAGGGTTAAACGTTATCTTGGCAAGGTTGATGATGGCCACATTGTGGCGGTTCTTCATTTCAAGTGATTGGTAATCTGCATCGTGTCGCGACGTTAAATCAGGCGCTTCTTGGGAGGCACCCATGTGTCTTTTTATTTTTCTTGGTTTTCTTCTTTAGATTAGATAGGCTTTGTTTATGCTAACTAGTTTTGAAGTGTATGCAGGAATGGGTATGCATTGCAGGGACTGTGTAAAAAAATTGGCTAAGTATCACAAAAGTGCGGATCGCACCAAAATTATGCGGACCGCACAATCACTCTGCGGCATAACTAGAACATCAAAGATGCATGCTCTCTGAAGTTTGGCCGGTCAAAGTTCCTTAACAATTTGCGGTCGCACACAAAATTGTGCAGTCCACACAAATTCTGCGGTCGCACTCACTTTTGTATGGTCCGCAGAACTTCTTCAAAGGATCAGGTAATGAGTGCGGACCGCAGTCAAAATTATGTGGTCGCAGTCAGGTAAGTCTGGGCTCACAGGTCAACCTAAAAATAGGGCTTTTCATAAATTTTTACACTTTACACTCTCTGAACTCTCAAGCCCTAAGCTAGCACAGTGCATATCCCAATTGTTCTCAATCTTCCCTCATTTCATCAGTGTGGAATCTCACTTACATCTTCATTACTGATATGTACATTTCATCTTTAGATTTTTCATCTTTTCTTAGTTTTGTTCTTTTGTCTAGGGTTCAATTCATGTCTAAAAATGTCAATAGTTAGTCACTTTTACTTAGAATCATGTGGGTAGCTTCATAATTGTTAATTGGGGCCTGGGTAAGTAGCTAATCATGCTTAATTGCTAGAGCCATGTCTAATTCTTGAAAAACTTGTATGAATCGTAAGGTAGTGCCATGTTATTTCAAATTGAGCGGCCGCACACATTTTTGTGCGGTCTGCAGTCCCTTAACTAGGGCATCTGTGTGCTTGAATTGTGCGGAATGCACTTAAAAATATGCGGTCCGCAATGAATTGTGCGGTCCGCAGAAAAATTGTGCGGTCCGCACTGATGAATGATCAGAGAACCCAGTATTCTGAACCTGGGTTTGTGCGGCCGCACTCAAAATTGTGCGATTCGCACTTTTGGTTGTGCAACCTTGCTTACTTTTGTGCGGTCCGCACTGCCTCTTCTGAGACTGTTTCTCCATAACTGGCCCGCAACTGTCATGCATATATATGTGTCCTATGAACTTGATCTCTAACTGATTCTTATTGTTATGAATTGCAGACGATGGTTAGATCACGTGGTAGAGGAGATATATCAAAAGGGAGGGCAAAACCCTCCCGAGGCCGAGGTCGAGGCAAAAGTAACCTACCATTAGCAATCCAAAGAGCCATAAGCAAGAAAGCAACCGCCAACAGACCTCCTGAACCCTCTGAGACCAGTGAGTATCTCCCATCTGGGGAAGCTTCTGCGCGTAACTCTGTGCAAGCACAGCCGGAAGCCCAATCGCAATAAGTCCCGGGTAGATTCCACTTGGTAGATGAGTCATCTTGTGCCGCTAGCTCTTCTGAAGGTTCGGAAGAGGGTAGCCAAGACTCTGAGCCCTCTTCCTCACATGCCCCGGCTGCACCAATCAATTTTGTTGATGATGATGATGATGTCCCGGATGATGGTAGAGGGGGTGATACTGCAGTAGGGGGTTTAGAGAGGTCAAGGAGAAGGGATATGTGGGAAGACGTATTCGTCAGCTTGACTGCCTTCAACAGATTTAGAGAGTGGTGGATCAGAGATCGCTCACTCTTGAGCAACGATTCTTGATGAAGGATTTGAACAAGCACAACCCAAATGTTCTCAGACAGTTTTAGGAGAGAAAAGGATGGAAATGGTTCACCCAAAGCGTCCTCGATGCAAATGAGCACTTGGTTAAGGAATTTTACGCCAATGTGGCTCACATTAAAAAGGGTACCAAGGTGACAAAAGTGCGAAATCTGAAAATTCGATTCGACTCCTATGCTTTGAACTCTTATGTGGGATTTGAAGAAGTGGAGGCAGTCCAATACTTAAAAAAGCTGGCTATGGGTGATGCAGCTCGCCCGTGGCTAGCTGAGATTTTGGCTATTCGAGGATCAACACCTCCGTGGCTCACAGCAGGGGTTCCCATAATTCGGGCCACCTTAAATTTTGAAGCAAAAGGGTGGCAGACATTTGTATGCAGCTGCATTGATCCGTGCTTAAATGAGAACAACCTCCCACTTCCCCGAGCAGATCTGGTAGCTTCGATTATGGCTGGTTTTCCAATTAATGTTGATTCCATAATGTCCACCAACATCACATTAGCTGTCCAGAAAGATGAGAGATCATACACGTACCCCAACTTCCTCAAAGAATACTTCAAGGATCAAAAGGTAGAGCCGAGGCAATATGATACAGAAGTGAAGTCCAAGAAGTCGTTCTCATGCTACCACCTACAGGGTAGTGACAACCCGAAGTTCAAGGGTAAGGAAATTACCTCCGCTGGCCAGTTTGAGGAGCCAACGGTAGTAGTTACTAATTCAGCAGCCGAGCCTTCCACAACAGCCGATCCTTCCACCGGGACAGCAGCCATGCCACCTTCGTCTTCTAAACCACCAGCTTCATTATTAGTGCCACTATCAGTTCCAGCTTTATCCACTTATCCACAGGCTGTGTTGCGAGTCTCACAGACATTGGCGAGTCTCAACAATTGGATGCAGGCAGCTACTTCAAAGCTGACTGACATATCCAGTGTTGTTGCAGCACAGTCTTCTGCCCCAGTAGCACCACAGGTACCTCCATCTGTGGAGAAAATATTGAAGAAGATTCTGGACAACCAGAAGACCATTATGGAGACCCTGGTGGCGCATAGGGAGGTCCTTAAGGAGTTGGGGAAGCAAACAAAGAAGATGCGGAAGTCTCAGACGTCGAAGAAGTCAGTGGAGAAGTTGAGAAAAGAGATTACGAAGATTACATCTGCCGGAGATCTACCATTGGACTTGCTTATGGAGTCAGCAGCACAGGCAGCACCAGCAGTACCTGAGGCACCAGAGGTAGCAGCCGGCCAGTCTGAGAAGCCGGTTGCGACTGCCCACACCGCTGAGGAGATGATCCAGATGCTCAGCAACCCTGTTGTCCCTCAGCTAGGTAATGATGAGATACAGCTAGAGACCGAGGGTGTTACGGATCCCATGCAGTCTGAGACCACATAGGGAGTTCTCTTAACTCTCTACCCTTCCATATTCTTATTTTTGTTAAGTATTGGGGACAATGCTTATTTCAATTGGGGGTGGTCTATTTTGATTGGTTATTGATTGACATTGACATTTGGATTTGGCCTGTAATAACTCTCATACTATATTTTTTCCTTTTATCTTTATTTTCTCTTTGGTATGTATATATTCTTCCCTCTCATTTGATGTATATATTCATTCCCCTTATGTATATATTTATTTCCTTTTGGTTTGTATATTCATTTATTGCTTTCCATAGTTTATTTCATAGCTTCTTTAGTTTGTCTTTCCTTAGTATTATAACTTCTTATTTACTTAGTAGCTTCTTTTTAATTTGTTAGCTTCTTTTTACGTTTGAGTGAACGATAAGCCTTTGGTTTTCTTAATGTTACGGTTCTTTCCAAAGGTGGATTTTGTGTGAAACGGGTGACTCTTCCCAACGATGGATGGCGTGATAACCTTCTTAAGGGATTGAGTCTGTTTTCTTTTATGTTTAGGCAAATATAGTAGTAATAAATAAAAGGGTCTCAAGCATGCTTCACTTGGTACCAACACATTTACCTACAACCTTATGGTTAAAAACATAGTTGTTGGCATAAAATAGCTCTAGTTGTGACCTTTTAAATCTTGTGTTGACTTAAGCAGTCATAGAGTGGTTCAGTCGAGCCATTTGTGATTCTCAATCTAACTACGGTTGTTGTGGGCCCTCCACTCCGTTCTCTTTAGCAATCCAGCAGCGTGAGAGGTGAGGAATTGAATTGCAAGTCCAAGTACCCCTGCTAATAGTCTAGAACTTGCCCCGATTGTTTTTCTAGGCAAAATTTTAAGTGTAGTTTGGCTTGAGAAATGATTGTGGGCCCTCCTTGATCCAATTTGAAATTTAAAATCTTCCATAGCCTACCAATGTGATATCCCTAGTCAACCCATTTGATCCTAAGCCTTTTTTCTTTCAATAACCACGTTACAAGCCTTTATCTGTTTTGTAATGACCCTCTCTTGGCACCCGATCTTTTCTTAGAATTCTTGAGAAACAATTGGCAAAAACATAAATTTGGGGGAGAGACGAGGAGTTTGAAAGTGATATAAAAGTACAAAGAAGAGAAAGAAATAAAGAAAAGGGAAGGCAAAGAAAAGAAAGAAAGAAAAAAAAGAAAAATGCCAAAAAGAAAGTGAATAAAGTGAAGAGTTGAAGGGAATTCAAAAGAAAACAAGGATGAAAGGCATGAAGTAAATAGAAAAGGAGAAAAATTAATGTCATGATCAAGAAAGAGTGACGTTACGTCTCTCTAGTTCCCCCGAGGAAAAAGGATTGACTCAAAGAGTCGACAAAATATGAGCTAAAATGAGAAAATGGAGTTTTTAAGGAAAGATGAGAAAACATACCTAATTAGACCCCGACAAAATATACCCAATCCTAATTATAACTCCCTATGGATTCGACCCCGACTTCCGTTGGGTTTTTATTATTGCTTCGACCGCCTCACTACCTATATAAGTGGTGTGAGTTTGGGCGACATCAAGGGGGTAGTGATTATGACTTTGAAACTAAAGTCCACGTAGGTCGAAGAAGATAATAAATATTTAAAATGGCTGAGGTTTGGTATGGTCGCTGGTGGACTAGTGGCACAACTATGGTGGAGAAAAAGAGAAAAAGAAATTAAAAATATGATAAATTAACTTTTTTCAAAATATGGGACCCAAAAATTTCACATGTCATATAATAAAGACCAGGCATGTGATATGGCATTCGTATTAGAGCGATTGACGAACACGTTCAATAGGAAGTGCTTATTAGTTGTACTCAAGTAGAAGTGTTAAAATGAAAAAGTTATAAGTTTGTTTACCGAGTTGACAAATGTGTGCAAGTTTAGGTGGCTCCGAGGCCATTTTGCCTATGTATTTTACATTTTATTCAATTTTACTATATTGAATTCAGTTGAAATCAAGCAACAATAAAACTAAGAAATAGGGTGTACACCACTCTATTCAATTCGGATGTATACACTATATTCAGTTCGACTATATTCATTCTTAACTATGTTACATTGTATTCAATTTTACTGTATTCAATTCGACTGTATTCAAATAATAAAGAATTACAAAAACAGTGATATTCAGCTGTATTTAATTCAGTATATTCATTCGTAGATGCTTTTACACTATATTCAATTTACTGTATTTAATTTGGCTATATTCAAACTACAAAAATTCAAAAAATATAGGGATCTTCCAAAAAGAATAACCTTCGGAATACATAAATACAGGAGAAAATACAAAAAAAAATAGATTGTATTTGCACTGAAAAACACATAATACACTCAAATTTGAGTGTATTTGTACAGAATACAAAATATTTGTATCATCGTATGTGATTCAATAGCAAAGAAGAGAAGAAATTTCACCAGAGATGACGTCTTCCGGCCAAGAAGAGCACTATATACATTGAATTAAAATTAAAAAATAGAGACGAACAAGAATTCAGATAGATCTGAGAATACACTATCACATAGTATCTAACAAAATCCGGTCAGACAAACAAAAATCCTGCCATAATGTGTATTTCGTTGTATTTAATTCGGCCACAAGAAATAAAATATACTCAAATTTGAGAAAATACATTCGAATCTGAGAAATCCGGTCGGTTGGCCATAGATTCCAGCCAGAGATGACGACGGCGGTGGAGGTAATGACGAGGCCGATCTAGATTGAGGAATTTGAGGTACTAAATAGAGAAATTTTCATAGCGAGCGAGAGAAGGGAGAGTACAAAAGAGAGAAAAATAAAACAGAGGTCAAACGGCAGTGTTCCGGCGGGTTAGGCCGGTGGTGGTTCTCCGGCATGATTGTAACACCAGAGAGATAGAGAGTTTAAGGGAGATGGAGAGACGGCTAGGGTATAGTATGAAGATGAAAGGAGGAAGAGAGAAAAAAGTTACTTTTGGATAAGAAATTCTTAGAGAGGGTATTTGCTACAAAACCCAATATGTAGCTATGTATTATAAGTAGTTTAAAGTGTATTTATTTATAATAAATATATTGTATAACTTAACCATGTAAAATTTCCTTTTTTATTACCTTTGTAGTAAATAGGCGATACGCGATACACACACACATATATACATATATATATATATATATATATATATATATATATATATATATATATATATATATATTGCATTTTCATATTATATCAAGTTATTAACAATTAGAATAACAAAGAAAAATATTTGAGAATATAAAGGAGAAAGAGTATAAATAACACTAAACGGTTCAACAAGCACAAAGATCCAAAATAAAATAGTAATTGACTATTATTTTTTAAATTTTTGTTCATAAATAAAATTTTCCATTTGATAAAAGTATGATCACAATTACTATTTTAAATCTGGAACGAGCTATATATTTACACTATTATTTTATATCTTACACTTAGATTATATCAAAGTGTATAAAATCGCCAGTTAAAAATTCGTAATCTATTTATCTACATCAATATTTTACACTTTTATTTTTTAACTCAAGCATAATTTTAATGCGGTTTTATTTAAAAATAATAATTACTGTGATAGGGGAACACGTGCAACGCGCGTACTGTCACGACCCAATTCCCATACCCGGTCGTGATGGCGCCTCTCGTGAAGACAAGGCCAGCCAACTAACCCAAAACCTTTCACTAACAATTATTAAACATGACTGAATAGAAGATACAACTTAATGGCATTAGAAACTGTTAATTACTACCCGACCGGGGGTGTCACAAGTCACGAGCATCTAGGGGAAAAACCCTTAACACAACTACAGGCCAATAAATATATACAAGTGAAATTTCTGGAAAACAAAAGACAACATCCGGTGCCGCGAACGCTGGCGGTCACCTTGCTCAGCTACAATAAGAATACCTTCAATCCGCTAATAACCCGCTACCGGGTGAATGATACCTGCAACTGCACGCGAGGTGCAGGGAGTAAAGTGAGTACTTCCAACTCAGTGAGTAATAGAAGTAAATAATAACTGAGCAGCAAGAAATCACGTAAAGCAACCAACGGGCTGTACAGAAGCCGGGTACAATTTCCGAGAAAAACAGTGAAATCAGAGAACTTCTTAAAAAATGTTTCGGCTCAGTTCAAATCTCTTTAGAAAATGGTCCTTTCAATAATTACGAAAGCTGTTCAAAATAGTTAGTGCTGATTAGCACAGAAAATCCGCCCCTCGGGCCCAAATACCACAGCATAGCAGGTAAAAATGCAAATAAGTATGCAAGATGAACACATAAAAGTTCGCCCCTCGGGCATGAATTTCGTTACTAGTCAGTCATTGTTACCTGACCGGTCAGCCATTGTTACCTGACCCAACGCGTGTTTCAGTGCCATTGTTACCACTAGTCAGCTATTGTTACCTGACTGGTCAGCCATTGTTACCTGACCAAAACACGTATGACAGTGTCATTGTTACCACTGTCCAATTCTAAATGGTACCCGCGCTCACTGTGGGTGTGCAGACTCCGGAGGGGCTCCTACAGCCCAAGCGCTATATCATCATAAGGCCTGAAAGCATGTACATGTCAACATGAGGCCTGAAAGCCTCCTCACAATACACTCGAGGCCTGAAAGCCTCCTCACATCACTCAGCATATCCTCACATATGGCCCACGGCCTCAATCAGTCCAAAAATAATCATAAGCCCCTCGGGCATTAGTAAAGAAACAATAATGCTCAGCTCAAACAGTAGTTCAAATATCAGTTAAAACTCAAGGTTGAGTAAAAATATAGCCGAGTTCATGAAACAGTGTAATGACATTGGACTGAGTTCAAATAATATTTCAAATAGTGAGGAAAAACAGTGATGATAGCTCATAGGGAGTTCAAACAGTCGGCAATAAGCCCCAAATATGGCAATAAGCCCAAGTCATAGTGAAAAACAACAAGTCATAGCGAAATACGCGGTAAAATCAACAACCGGGACGGACCAATTCACAATCCCCAACGGTACTCTACCCCACGCTCTCTATTCGGCGCACAAGTCACCTCAATATAGCACTATGGGTGCAAATCCGGGGTTTCAAACCCTCAGGATATCATTTACAATCATTACTCACCTCGATCCGGCGAAATCTCTAGCCCGCGACGCCTTTGCCCCTCGAATTGGCCTCCACGCGCGTCGAATCTAACCAAAATCAGAGCGAGTACATCACAATATGCCAAGGGAACGATGCCCAATCGAAAACAATCGAAATATAGTCAAAATCTCGAAACTAGCAAAACCCGAGCCCCGGGCCCACTTCTCGAAAAATTACAAAACTCACATTATCGGATTCCTCGTCTTGCCACGAGTCCATACATATCAAGTTTACCAAAATCGGAGTTCAAATGCCCTTTCAAACCCAAATTTTTATTTCAAAAACCAAGCCCTAGTTCTTCCAATTTTTACACAAATTTCCAAGAATTAAAGGTTGATTCTTCAATAAAAATGACGTTTCTAGGTCACGAGACTTACCTCCAATTGATTCCCGTCAAAATCCTCTTCAATCTCTACCAAAAAGCTCTTAAGGTGGTCAACAATGGAGGAAATCATCCCAAGCTCGCGGATGAAATATTGAATAAAAACCCTCCTAAACAGTCCAGTTTTCGCTTCTGCGGTCCCCACGCCTGCTTCCGCGTGACCGCTTCTGCGGTCCTTGTCCGCTTAAGCGGAAATTCATTAAATCACAAGGGTCGCTTCTGCGACACAATTTCTCGCTTATGCGAAGTCTCACCTCCAAGCCCAAACCGCTTCTGCGACTTCTTGTCCGCTCCTGCGGACTCGCTTAGGCGAAAATACTTCCGCTTCTGCGGAACTGCTCAACCTCATCCTATTCCGCACCTGCGATGCTTTCTCCGCTTCCGCGCAACCGCATCTGCGGTCTCCTTTCCGCAGATGCGGAAATACCTGCTGCAGCCAAGAACCTGCAATTACCAACTTCAAATTTTCTTCCAATGGCCACCCGAAATCACCCCGAGGCCCCCGGGACCTCAACCAAAAGCACCAACATGTCTTAAAACATTATTCAAACTTGCTCCAATCAACGAAACACCTCAACTAACACTAAAATCATTGAATTACATCGGATTCAATCCTAAGTTTCTTAAAAACTTCCGAAATACGCATTTGATCGAAAACCCGCTCAAAACACCTCCGAATGGTCTGAAATTTTGCACACATATCCAAAATCACCTAACGAAGCTACAGAAACTCTCGGAATTCCATTCCGACCCTCGGATCAAAATCTTACCTATCAATCGGAACTCGCCGAAATACTAACTTTGCCAATTCAAGCCTAATTCTACACCGAACCTCCAAACTCAATTCCGATCGCACTCCTAGGTCACAATTCACCTCCCGAAGCTAACCGAATCAACGGAAACCACATCCGAGCCTCCTAACTCATAAGTCAACGTCCGGTTGACTTCTCCAACTTAAGCCTTCCTTAAAAAGACTAAGTGTCTCATTTTCTACCAAAACCAATCCAAATCAACTCTAACACACCAAACACTGATAATGAAACATGAAGAAGCATGAAATGGGGGAAATGAAGCAGTGACACATGAGACGACGGGTCGGGTCGTTACACGTACATTAAAGCTAGTTATATTAAAAGCATGAAGACCCTTAGCGAAATGTTGCGCGTCTTTTTAATCCTTTAAAAATAGATTTTGCATTAGATAAAGTCGCAATTTAATTATTTTTCTAATATCTAGAATTTTAAAATTAATAAATTTTATTCAAAAAACTTTCCTTGAACTATATAAAACGCCCTAATATTTAGGAATTTAAAAGATAGATTTTACATCACATAATGTTGGAAGATCTTAATTGAACTATCGAACTAAATCTCTAATAGCTTTAGGTTCTCTCTGTCATATATATATAGGTCATACAAGCTACTTATATTTTTACGTTAGCCTCAAGTTTAATACCCATGGCAACTCGTCAGATTGAAGGTAGATTATACCAAGTATTCCTTTGAAATCAACCATATTTACCCTTGTAAATCAAGCCATTATCTTTTTTAAAACTATTTCTCTCATAATCAATTTTTGCGGTTTATACTCTTACAAATATATATTTATCTATGTATATATATCTATATCTATATTTATATTTATTATATTATCTATCTATATATATACTATATTAAAAGCATGAAGCTCCTTAGTGAAATGTCGTTCACCTTTTTTACCCTTCAAAAATTAATTTCACACTTCAAACAAGGTGGTCTTGGTTACCCTTCGGCATTCGTGGGCAGCAGGATCTCTTCTCGGGTTGTCACACTTGCCAAGCTGAACCCGACGAGGAGTTTTGTTGCCGGACTGATACTTCCGGTTAATTTTAGTTGTTCCAGCACTCTCCATCGAATGATTTTGGCCGAACTTCCTGGGTCAACCAAAACACACTTAATCTTGGAATATAAGACATTGAGAGAAATTACCAGAGCATCGTTATGTGGCAGAAGAAGTATGTAGGCGTCTTCCTCCGTGAGGGTGATGTCGTCATCTGCTACTTCCCGGAGTCTCTTGTTGTGGGTCACTGATATCTTTGTTTTCTTGATCGCCGAGAAGGTTACGCCGTTAATTTCATTCCCTCCGAAAATCATGTTGATAGTAACTGAGGAGGGTCTTTGGCTATGTTCGAAGGTTCCGCATTGTCCCAGCTACAGCCGTAATTATTCTTGGCCTGATCGCTCAAGAACTCCCTGAGATGACCGTTCTTCAATAATGTCTCCACCTCTTCTCGCAGGTGCCGGCAATCCCTAGTTCTGTGGCCGTGAGTCCCTAGTTCTGTGGCCGTCAGTCCCTCTGGCCGGGATCGAATCTGATTGGCTTCGGGAATCGTGCTTCTTTGATATTCCTCATCGCCGATACCAACTCCACTACGTTGATCGTGAAATTGTAATCTGACAACCTGGGATATGTGGAATCCCGGCCCCCAGTGCCTCTTATTCTTGTAAAGATCTGTTGTTCCGACCACGGTCAGTTCTTCTAGCGGGAGCGAACCTATTCGAGGACCAGAACCATTTGTTGTCGCATCCTTCGGTTCTCTCATGTGGCAAGAAGCGACCTTTAGAAGATCGCCGGTCCGCATCGAAATCACCTTTGAAATTATCCTGGTTCTTGTCTTGGTCCTGTCCCTTGGTTGATGTCGGGAACCCGAGCTGATCGTCTTCTATCCTTATTTTTGACTCATAACGATTATGAACATCCGCGCATGTAGTCGCTTGGAATTCGAGCAGACTTTCCTTCAGTTTTCAGGAGGCGTCGGAGGTTCTCAGATTTAAACCCTTTTGTGAAAGCCTCCGCTGCCCAGTCGTCTGGTACGACCGGTAGGAGCATCCTCTCTTTCTGGAATATGATCACAAATTCCCGCAATAATTCGGACTCACCCTATGCGATCCTGAATATGTCTGCCTTCCTAGTTTGGACCTTTCTGGCCCCGACAAGGGCCTTAATGAACGAATTTGCAAGCATTTCAAAAGAGTCAATTGAATTCTTGGGGTAAGAGTGAATACCATGTAAGGGCTCCCTTCGTGAGGGTTTCTCCAAACTTTTTCAGTAGAACCGTCTTGATCTTATGTTGAGCCAAATCATTCCCTTTCACAACCATTGTATAAGTTGTGATGTGCTCTTGAGGATCTGATGCCCATCGTACTTCGGTATGTTCAGCATTTTGAACCTCTTCAGAATTAGCTCTGGTGCTGCGCTTGGTTTAAACGACAACTGAGTGTGCTTTTTCGAATCTGGACCCTTCAAAACTGGTGGTGTGCCTGGAATCTGATCCATTCGGGCATGAAACTCCTCGTGTTCTGATCAATCGTTCGTTCATCTCCCTTACAAATCTCATGAGCTCGGTTTTGAAGGGATCATTATCGTTATCGTTACCAGATCCGCTACCAGTCACCCCGGCACCATCGAAACTGACCTCACCCCTAGGGGTATTATTACCAACTCTTTGAGCCGTTTGATTTACAAGGACGCTGAGAGGAACCGTACCCTTCCGTTTGCGTTGTTGGAAGCGTTTGACAATGGTTGCTTCAATTCGCGTCATCAGGAGTTGGCTCTTGTACATGTCAGGGTTACAGTCCTTCACGGACCGAGGTTGCCTCACCCCCCTCGTTGTGAGTGTCGTTGATTGAATCCTCATGTTGAGGCAAATTTTCATGTCCCTCAACGGTATGTGCAATGTTGACATTGTTAGCTATATATCATTTTTTAATTTTTTTCTAAGGAACAAAGAATTAAACAAGGTATAAATGCAAGGATCAACTCAATTACGCAATTGTCTAAGCCCCATGGTGGGCGCCAAACTGTTTACCCATAAAACGGTACAGTTGAATTTGTTACGTGATTTATAGACAAGCGAATTGATTTGATCCAAAATGGTAAATAAATAAGATTAAAAATAAGACTTAGCATAAATGACGAGTTTGGCTCTGAGAGCAATGCCTCCGCGACAGAAATCAGCTCAATGTAAAAGAGCAAATAAAGTTATTTGATTAAGCTTGAGAATGGAATATAGCATAAGTTTTTGCCTAGAATTTTCCTCCATTACAATAGTTGTTGAGCCTACTATTTATAGCTATAACTAGGGAAACAAGATCCTAGGATCAAGCCCCTCTTAAATGACAATAAAGGAGGCATTGATGAAGATGTAATGGAAGGTCATAAATGCAAATATTCTCTGCAACGACTGCCCATTTAATGTTAGAGAATATTCCTCATTAAATGATATTCGATGGCAAACATTCGAAGTGCTCCCATTGATCAGGTTCCTTTCCCTTTCGGGGTTAATTTATCCGATACTGTAGTTGTTGTTCCTGGTACTGATTGTCATGTGATTCGCCTTTTATATGTCTTTGGTTCCACGTGGCATGACACCCCTATACACAGGTAAACGAAAAATCTTACTGAAACATATATATACCTGATCTTGAAAAGAAGTTTTATGCATAACCACATAGACAAAAGGGAAGGGAAGGGAAGGCCTACATTTACAAATGACAATTAGTCCAAAAGAGAGGAGAGTTAGAAGGAGAAAACGCAAATTGGATGGTATAGGGAGTAACTGTTAACATAACTTTCTTTATTTTCCTTACAAATAAAATGTGAATGTTTAGCATTCATTCTTAGTCCTTATGAAACGGTGGTATAGTAACGGTAATTCTTGGAACGTCGCAGTACTTATTAAAGCGTGGTATTGTAACAGTCATTTCTGGAACGACATAACTATAGTTAAATATATATAAATTATGTTGTAATTGCATGAATATATTGATTTTTTTTACTAGAAAAATGAGTTAAGATGCCAAAAAACTGACAAAAAAGATAAATACCATTGCTAGCATATGAGAGATTGCCAAATCATCTGAAAGTTAACTGGAAGTATATGAAAATGGATAGAAGCATTGTGCAACATTGATTGGTTGAAAAAAAAGATAGAGATGGAACTGATCTCTAGATTGGACGATGAGCTTGAGAAAGAGAAGGAGACGGTGAAAAAATTGAGGAGCAAAATGATTAGGTCCAATACTAGAGAAAATGTGCCTTGGTGTATTACCTTATGTAGTTTTATTAAAGGTGTAACATCTAGCATGCAACGTTGAATCAAGATGTACGGCAGTTGTCATAGGTGTTTAATGTGTCATCGTAGAACCTTTTGTTTATATAATTGTAGAACCTTCTACTTGGATAACCTTTGGTTTATTTAATTTTGTTATGAAATTATGCATAATTTGATTAATAGTCTGGTTGTGTTGTTTGCTAAGTTTGGCTGTGGTTGGCATTTACGTGCAACCATTAAATGAAGTGTAGTGCTTCATTAAATTCTGGGTTTTTCTTTTGTCAAATATATAGTGCTGATTGGAAGCTTATACATCTTCTTCTTCACATTTATTCAACTTTGTTCTTCCGGACGTTAGATATGAACAAGACTTAAATACTATTTTCATGAATTTGAAATTGCTACCTTAGCTTTAGGATGCACATGTGAGTCCTTCATTAATTGAGATAAACGTACTTAAACATAACTTGAAGAGTCTAGAACATAATCAAAACCTAAAAGTACTTAAAACATAGTAACTAACATAGATGATGTAATTTTATCGGACAAGTTTAGGTGACAAACAAACTTATGTATTTTTCCTAGTATTTTGTTGGTTGAAGAATGAACATATTGCATCAGCCCAAAGTTTGAGGTAAAATCCATTCTCTGTAAAGTAAAAAAACGAGGTCTCAAAAGTCAAAGGGGCTCATTTCGCAGTAATAAGATGACAGTGGTGACAAGACATGATCATCAATTTTTGAAATTAAAACATGGATTTTAGAAAGTAGAAGGATATGTAACTAAGTTTATCAGCAAGTGAAGCTAGGAAATTTTCAGCAGAAGAGTAACTTTAATATGTACTAGAGTGCCTTTGATCCATTCCTGTTTGAACATGCCCTCTCGATCATGTTTGATTGACAAATAGCTCCAACATTTTTGCATTAAGCTTAGTTACACACCTAAGGACCAATGCCACTACCTTTATTCGCCATTTCTTGAATTGTTCGAGAAATATGCACTATCACATTGAAGACCAAGCCCATAGAAAGACATTGAGCAGTTTTTACAGCTCCAAAGGCTTATTATTATTGATACCTGACCGTGTCATAAATCACTTACAAAATGCAAGATGAGAAATAATTAAAAAAGGGCATTTGATGCAAGGCCAGAGGTTACTGATTTTCGTCATCATTCTTTTAGTGCTTCTGTTTGCTCCTCCTTTGAGTAATCATGCCTTAAAAGACAAAAATGTGGTTTAGATAACTGGCAAGGACATCATTGGAATAGAATTGTCACCAGCTTAAACATGAAAGAGTACCGATGCTTAAAATATAGGTCAGGTCAACCTCCTACTTCTTCAATGTTGGAGCTTTGGCTCCATACAAAGATGGTGCATTATTAAGACAACTTATTCTCATATAAAATGGAAAAGCAACTTACTGAAGTTTCCTTGAGAGTTGGTAGAGTCCTGTACATGCCATGGCCACATTCACACTGAAAAGATTCCAGTTTTTCTGTAACCGAGAATCAATTATTCAGCCAAAAACAAGACTCAGGATGTCCTTTTCCCAAACCAACAATGTTTAAACAGCGGATAGTAACATGAAAGGTCTGCTTCTACATTTTCAAAAGATGGTGGAACCTTTGTGCATGTGAAGGGCCTGTCGATACCATGCATGCGTGAAAATATGTTCATATGTGAAGGGTGGACGGATTATAGCTACGAAATTTACTGGAAACCCTCACTCAATGATACCAGCATGAGCTGTAGAGGATACAATTGCCTTTTTGATGTCCACAAGCCAACTGTTCAAGGTTACACTTTGTGCAGACTTGTGAGGAAGGAGTACACAAGTAGATGGATAGCAGAGAAGACTGGACCTTAACTCATTGAAAGAAAAAGAGAGAGAGAGAGAGAGAGAGTAGATTGCAATTTTACAGAAAGTGCTTGCACCAAACACAATAAGGTAGTTAAGCAGACATGACTTTGCGTAAGGTATTGGACTAAAATTTTGGGTAATGCCAAACACTATGAAAGATAAGATGTTCAGCTGGATCTATGGAAGATTGAGGACAAGATGCAGGGCGTGGAATGTTGCTCCACTAGTACTTATGTGAATCATTTGCAGAAAGAGAAATAGGAGAGCATTTGCAGAATTCTTTTATATTGATTTTGCACAATTGAAGAATAGCCTCTGATCACTTGCAACTTTTTTGGTGAACCCATGAGGTTCCCTTTATGTATAGAAGATTGATTTTGTTATTACAAAATCTTATCTTTTGTAGGTTTTCTTCTTTTCTGGTATAATACATGGGCGAATTTTTCCCCTTCATAAATAAAATCTTAACACTTGATCGAAAAAATGTATATTGAATGAAAAGTGAGAGCAGAGTACATGGAAGAATGAAAGGATGGGCAGATTTGTCAGATACCTGATCTTACAAGATCAGGATTTACCAAGCTGATAGAAAGAAAAAAACAAGGTGTGTCTCATTTTGTTCTATGCTCTCTGTATGTGGGTATTGAACCCTTTCAATCTTTCTCTTTAAACATTTTTAGTTCAGGACTTCAGGAAAGAAAAGGTAGTTAAAATCTTTTCCCTTTAGATGCATCTAGCAAAAAGAAAAAGAAATTTATAGGATGTCTCTTGCTAGGTGCATTTATTTTGTATGGAAAGAAAGGAATCTAAGGAGCTTCCAGAGTAGACAAAGAGAGGGGCAAGCGATTCTAAAGCAGATTGTTCAAGAGGCGATCTATAGAGCAAGCCTGAAGCCTAAATTGGCAAGGAGAATAGAGCAGCTCAATTTCTACCCTTAACAGATGTTTATGATGAATATTAAGTAGTTACCAGATGGTTAGGCGAAGTTGATGTGTTTTCTGCTGTTTTTGTCTGATAGGAAGTTGAGACTATGTCCAACTTCAGTTTTTTCCTTCTTTTTTTTTTTTTTTTTTTTTTTTTTGGTTTTTGAGCTGTACCTATCTCTTTGATGAATAAAATACATTAATTACCACAAAAAGAAGAAGAAAAAGAAATATAGTGGTCAAATGTGCATGAGGCTTTGAAGGAAAAGAAACAGAAACAAAAACAAAGAAGAAGAAAAAGAAATATAGAGGTCAAATGTGCATGAGGGTTTGAAGGAAAAGAAACAGAAACAAAAACAAAGAAGAAGAGAGAGAAGCTGCAACTTCATCTAAAATCATGAAAGGAAAATCATAGTGATGGAAGCAACAGATGCAAAAAAAACTTCTTTTAAAATATTCACACATTATATAACATTAAGGAGTCTACCACGACTTGGTGAAAGTGCAGTATCCAAAGAATACAGGCATTTAATAGAGAAGAAATTTTGTTTTAATAGCAATAGATTAACTTACAGGTGTAATCACAGTGCTGTAGCGTGACCAGATAATTCCGGTAGCTGAAACAGCTGCATGATGGCAGTGATAAGCAACATAAAAGAAAACAGTTATACTGTTAGTACTTTATACAGTTCGCATATAGAGTATAGCTAAACCAATGTGACCATGTTTTTGATACACAGATTGGACCACCTACCTATCTGCTGGGGATACGAAAGTTTCTCAGGTGGCTTGGAGAAATCAGCAATATTTGCTATGCTAATGCCCCACTTGAAGGTTGGTGCCCAGAAATGAACTGGTGAAACACAAGAGCCGGAGTGAGTTTAAATGACTAATCAAAATCAAGCCATAAAACAGTTCAAAGAATGAAAAAACGTTTCATGTCCAGTAAGATTTAACAAGAACTCGTTATGATTTTACTGAATTTTCATTCCTGTAAGTGGTATATGAACATAGGCCCGGTGTTCAGTGTCTTTCTATGAATTGGTGGGGGTTGGGATGGGGGCGAATAGAGGCAGGATTTTTTTACAGCCTTTGTTGTGCATGGTGAAAATTCCCCTCAACTATCATCTGTCCCTCGGAGGGTTCAGGGTATAGCCATCCCCGGGATCATTCCTCTTCGAATAGGCGTAGAGAGTTCATTTTATCCCTTTCCTTCACTACTCTACCCCAACCATGGCTACTTTTCCAGATTAATAGGGTTCTCGCTCCAAATTTATTGTTTAATGGTTTTCTCTTGTAAGCCAATCTAGCAATACCATTTTAACCAAAGTAAACAAGTGCTCAGCCTAATAAACAGCTCTATTATCCAGTATTGAGAAAAGCGCTAGCGGCCATAGTGTCGCTTCTATTGGGTGAAGCGTAAGCGGTGTTTGGAAGCGACCGCTTCTGCCAAAAAGCGTGAAGCACTAGTGATGCGTGAAGCGGTTGAAGCGCTTGCTTCTGTCTTTTAAGTCACTGCCAACGGTACTGAAATGAAAAAATAAAAAAGCTCAGTCTTTTTTAACAAAATCAGCGAGTAGCAGAGCAAGCAGCGACTAGGGTTTCAATTTTCAGCACTCTTCTTCTTCAAGTTCAAGCCCAGGTATGTTTTCTTGTTTCTCCTCCTCCTCCTCCTCCTTTTCTTCTTTTCGTTTCAGTGCTTAAAATAGCAACGAAATGCTGCCAATTTTTTTTATCCTTCAGTTCTTCATCTTTTGTTCTTACTGCGAATTTTATTTTATTTTTAGATTTTTTTTCTTAATTCCGCTTCACCTCAAAAAAGGGAGCGCTTCACTTCTCGTATTCACGCTTTAAGAGAAAAAGGGCTTGTCGCGCTCTTCACAATACTGCTATTATCTGTGGACATCATCACTGGCACCGCTTTGTTGGCACGATCAGTGCTTTAGCCGAACCATGATGCACCTCAATTCTAATAAAAAATAATCTTGTTAGCTTAACCCATGTTTCACAGGCCATATAAGCATGCATATATATGCCTTTTTAGTTTTGACATGGATAATATTTTTTAAAACCATGGTGGTGCCAGCTTGGGCGCATCTAGACTAATTCCACAAGGTACCTGCTACCTCGCACCAGCATAGGTACCGGGTAACTCTGTCCGCCAAAGCTTGGACATACGGGAAGAAATCACCATTGACATGCATAAAAGCAATTTAACATTTTCAGAAATAGAACACAAGTATTCTTCCCTTTTATCCATTTCAATTTCTTTTCTTCTCTGTACAGAACAACTGAATTCCAATTAATAAACATGAGCCCATTTTCAGAAACAGATATTCTACATTCCACACAACTCTTAAGAAAAACCCAGAAAGCAATCATAAGAAAAAGGGAAATCTGAATCTAAAAAGAGGATAGTTCAATTGATCTGAAAAAAACAAGAAATATGAATCGAATTTATATGCAATTAAAGAGATAGAAAAGAACAGACTGGTTTTAGGGCCAGCAGGGTGATTCCAAAGGGCCTGGAGCTTGGACGTCGCCATGGAAGAAAGAGCTTAATTGGTGTCTCTTACGGCTGCGTTCAAGGTATGCAGTCTATGTGCACAATCTAAAGTAAAAGAATGAATAATTTTGTCATAAAGAAGTATTTTTGTAATGGTCATCATAAGTTTTGGTGGCTAAATAGGATCTTTCTATTTATTTTGTTTTATTCTTTTGGTTGTTGGTGTGACTATAGCTTGTCAAAGTGGTGGTCCATTACCCCAGCCAGCCTGGTCTAGTCATGGACTGATGGCCTATTTTATAGGCAATATATGCCTAAATTGCTACGAAACTTAGCTCAAAGTAATAACATAAAACAAGAAGATAGACAACAATGTAAAGAGAAAGAGATGATAGAATCTTATTTCTTCATGTATTCAAGTGTGTACAATGTCATGCCCAAACCCTCTATTTATAGGATGATATAGGTAATACAAAGGGACTCCATAAACATAGTATTAACAATTGAGAACATGGGGGAAGATCATGGAGGTGTGGGAGTTACATCCATAATGGTAAGAAGTAGTGGGGGTTATCTACATAATGGAGAAGAGTAGTGGGAGTTATATTTGATTAGTGGACATCCATATAAATATGTATTTCATAACACTCCCCCTTGGATGTTCATAGATAATGTGTCTCGTTAAAACCTTACTAAGAAAAAACCATGGAGGAAAAAATCTTAGTGAAGGAAAAAGAGTACACATATCTTGTAATACGCATTTCTTGCTGTCTCATTAAAAACCTTGCCAGGAAAACCCAGTGGGATAAAACCTTAGCTAAGGGAAAAAGAGTACAGCGCGTATTTGCCTCCCCCTGATGAAAATATCACTTTATTTCTCGGAGACGCCGAATTCCAAGCTTGTATAACAACTTCTCTAATATTGAGATCGGCAATGCCTTCGTGAATTATTCCGCCAAATTATCACTTGAAGGACTTTCTTGAACATCTATTTCATCATTCTGTTGAAGATCGTGTCTGACAAAGAACTTTGATGAAATATATGATTTATTCAGTCTCCTTCAATATTCTTCTTTCAATTGAGATAAGCAAACATCAGCTTCTTCATTATTATTGGAATCTTCTCTTCAAAGAAAAGTCACACATCTTGTGAAATGATAATATGACAATTCCTCACATACAAATAGATTGTTTGAAGAACAGACTTCAATAAATGCCTGCATTTGCATAAACAACAAAACCTTGACAATATTTGTTAGAATAAACAAATCTATATCAAAGATTCTTTTTGCAATATAATACTAATCATATTTCAATATCTCCATATAGCCTTTATACTCTCAGTTGTTGGGACTATTCGTCCAAACTTCATATTTTTCAGATGAAGTCAATTTTCATTGCATATTTTTCATTTGGCCAATCATTTATCTGTCCAAATTCCATGACAGATTTGAGCTCAAGATCCTCGTCAATATTAATAATATTGAGCGCTACATTATATTAACAACATCGTCGGCGATCATTTACATCGGTTCCATCATCACACAATAAAGACATAACTTATCGAGATCTCATTATTTTCAAGTACCTGAGNGCGGCAACATCCTTCCAAATTCACGGGTTATGCCTGCACCCTCCTCCATTCCAAGCAGCTCCTTTCCGCCATATCAATCTTCTGCCGCATAATAGCCCATACTTCACATCATACCCGCAGGCTTCAATCACCAATCATTAAAATCCCCAATTCGATCCAAACTCTCATTAAGGCGCGTAGTCATCCTACTGCCAAGCCCATATGCAACCCTCGCCACTCTCCCACTTTGGCGGAACTCATCTCCTTAATCGGTCACTCGATCTTGCTTCTCATACTTGGCCTTCTCGAAATTTTAAACATCGCCTGGCACTTCCCACATGTCCTTCCTCATACTTTGCTGCTCAATTGTTGCCTCAAATAAAATCTATCTTCGTGGCACTTGAACCCACCATTGCTACTAACCTTAAACCTTTTCAAAGGTCATCTTTATCGATCCGTCAACATTAGAAATTCTGATTCGATCTTAAACCACTGCACCATGCGATATCTGACAGTCGTAACTCCAATACTAGTTCATAATATCCTGCCACAAAGGCGAATTGTAGCAGATTATAACGCCAACAACTTAGTACGTTCAATCAGGACCACGACACCCTCTCATAAAAGAAAGCTCAACCACGCTTGCAAATACCAAACCTCATTACTTCCACCAGCCCACACCTGACCATTCTTAGTCCGACTGCCTTTTCCCCTGTCGGGAATAAAATACTGAATCCCTTGATTACATGTTGAGTAAACCTCCCTTCAATTCATTCACTGCCCCGACACGTGGGCAACCACCCTACCATCACAACAACACTGCGGAAAAATCGCTCATAAGCATTATGGAAACCTGTGCCTAGCCTCAAGGCTCTTAGAAGTTCTGTTACTGAGCTGAGACAATAGAATATCCCTCCAAAATGCGACTATAATAGTCCAATCAACTATACCGGGAAAATCATCCCGCACTACATTTGTAGTGCCATTACAATCCTTCAATTTTCAATTTATAACAAACGTTCGCGTAAGATTGAGTAGGAAGAAATCAAAGGCATAAGCCTCAAAGGAATCGAACCGCACGAAAAGGAAATCAAGAAGGAAAGTACTCCTAACAGTCCTGTAGCCTCCCGAGGATAAGTACAGACATCTCCGTACCGATCCGCGAGACTCTACTAGACTTGCTCATGACTCGTGAGACCGACGGGAACCTAGTGCTCTGATACCATGTTGTCACGACCCAAAATCCACTAAGGGTCGTGGTGGCGCTGGACACCTCTGTCAGGCCAGCCAACTAGATTATCAATTAATTCCTCTTTTAAAACTTTTGAAAATCTAAGGTTTTTCCTTCCATTTTCATAAATAAAAGTTCACTACTTGAATTCAAATTTAAATAATAACAATTAGTACAAATCCGTTGAAACCCATCCCAGAAACCCGGTGTCACAAGTACGTGAGCAACTATCGATAAGGAAAGTAAAATACAACATCTGTCCGAAATACAGTGGACAGGGAATAAATAATAAAATGCTGAAAGGAACTATACTGGCTGTGGGTCGTCTCGAAAAATGCAGCTCACCTAGTCCCAGAGTCGTCCGTGCTGCTACGCCCAATAGGCTGCTAGAGGTATATATACCTGTGCAACAAAAATGCACAGAAGTGTAGTATGAGTACCAAATCAACGTGTACTCAGTGAGTATCCCGCCTAATCCCGAAGGGGTAGAGACGAGATGGCCAACTCCGACACTCACTAGAGGTCAATTAGCAATATTCTATAAGAGCGAGGAAAATCATGGATTTGTATAGAAGTTCTGATTGTGAAGCCAGAGAAACAGGTAAACACCTTCAACAATAAATCCAGGGCTTCTAAAGTTTGTTCTTTATTATCTTGTCAGTTTATATCAAGCCACGTAGGGCCAATTCCAAATTAAAAGTTTTCAAGTAACAGATAAACACGCGCAAATCATGCCGAGGTCGACGGCCCGCTCCAACAGAAATGTAAATTGTGCACTGCCGAGGGTCGAGCAGCACGAACCATAGATGCATCTATTCTCACCGAGGCATTCGGCCCGTTCCATAAATAAACACATATCCTGCTTGCGAATTATCCATGCGACGTAGGCACACATAAAATACATGCTCAATCAGTCAAATAAGAACTTATCGGGGAATATTTATTCAAATAAAATCAATTCTCCTTTAACAATTTAAGAAATGAAGTTTAATCCCTTTTAGAAGTTTACTTACTAACTCGATGTGAGTTAAACAATTCGAGCTACCAATGGGTTCACAATTAATCCACGTGCAACATGCTTTTGGGTCCTAACTACCCGGACAATAGCATAATAGTAGCTACGCATGGACTCTCGTCACCTCGTGCGTGCGTAGCCCCCACAAATAGGAGCACATAATCAATTACTTCACCTATGGGGTAAATTCCCCCTCACAAGATTAGAAAGGAGACTCACCTCGCTCCGAAGACTCATAGCCGGCATTCTACATTCTTCCGAGGACTCCAAGTGATGCACCACACTCCAAGACTAGCCAATGGTTACGCAATCCATTAATATATGCTCAATTCATTACAACTAATTTATAGCAATTCCTAACCCCGATTGGAAAGTTGACCAAAACGCCCTCGGGCCCACGTGCCCGGAATCCAAAATTTTTCGAAGATAAAGTTTACCCATAGCCTTAGGAACTCGAATATATATAATTTCTCTTAATTCCATACTCAAAATCGTAATCAAAATCCAAGATTTCTAATTTCCTAGGTTTTCAATCAAAACCCCAAATTTACACTAATCTTCACATTTAAATCCATACATAATTGATATATTTAACACAAAAGTGATGGGGATAACTTACCTTGACATTGACGACGAAAATCCCCTCCTTGAAGCCCTCCAAAATCGCCCCAAGCCATGAGAAATATGAGGGAAATGGCCAATCCCCGACTTTAAATTAACCTTCTGCCTCCAGGGATTTTCGCTTCTGCGGAAATAATCCCGCTTCCGCGGTCCCGCTTTTGCGGAAAATATTCCGCTTCTGCGGTCCCTGGGCTCAAGCCCATTTTCGCTTCTGCGATAAGCCAACCGCTTCTGCGATTCCGCATCAGCGGATCATGGGCCGCATCTGCGGTCCTAGCTGCCCTCGCCCTCGTCCGCTTCTGCGGCTTCTTCTTCGCTTCTGCGGGGCCGCTTCTGCGGTCCCATTTCCGCAGAAGCGGAAATACCAGATACCAGCTGCCTCAGCACTTCTTCAAACTCCGGAGTCAATCCGTTAGCCACCCGGAATCCACCCGAGGCCCCCGGGACCCCAACCAATCATACCAACCAGTTCCAAAACACATTACGAACTTGCTCGAGGCCTCAAATCACATCACACAACACAAAAATCACGGGTTACACCCCAATTCAATCTTTTTGAACTTTGAACTTTCCAACTTCTATTTCCGATGCTTAAACCTATCAAATCACGTCCGATTGACCTCAAATTTTGTACACTAATCATATTTGACATTACGGACTTACTTCAACTTTCGGAATTGGATTCCGACCCCGATATCAAAAAGTCAATCTCCGGTCAAACTTCCCAAAAACCTTCAAATTTCTATCTTTAGCCAAATGGCTTCAAAATGACCTACGGACCTCCGAATTTACTTCCGATCGCGCTCCCAACTCCAAAATCACCATACGGAGCTATTCCCAGACTCGGAATCCCAAACGGACATCGATAACACTGAAATGCACTTCAAGCCAAAAGTAAGAAATTCCTTCTAAAATGCTAACTTCCACATTAGGCGCCAAAACACACCCGGGTTATCCAAAACCCGAACCGGACATACGCCCAAGTCTGAAATCATCATACGAACTTGGTGGAACCTTGGGATCCTGATTCCGAGGTCTTACTCAAAAATCCAATCCTAGTTCATTCTTTCAACTTTAAGCTTCTCAAATGAGAATTTTTATTTAAATTTAACTCCGATCTGCCTGAATTTAAATTCCGACCATGCGAACAAGTCACAATACATGAAATGAAGCTGCTCATGGCCTCAGACTGCTGAACGACGTGCTAGGGCTCAAAATGACCGGTCGGGTCGTTACATTTTCAGCTGCCCATTTTCTCCCCCTAATGTCGGGATCACCAACACATTTTTCAACCTTCTTTGGGAAACCATCTTTTTGCATTGTGGCAGCACAATTAAATCATATAGCACATCCATATTTCTAGATGGGAATATTTGGTTCCTGACCGTGAACTAATTGCGATGGGGAGAATTTATCATAACTTGTTGGCTAGATGCGTACAAGTGTTGTTGTATATTAAATAATACATCTCATACCAAATTTTTATTTGGGAGTTTTTTTCTCATAACCAATGGTTTAGCTATAATTGGAGGCATACAATTTCTGCTAAACCAACTTGGATTTAAACCAGCATTATCAAGATAAATTATCATATATATTCTGAAACTGTGTTCTAATAATTTGAGCAAACAACCTTGCAAAACCAAAGTGTAAGTTGATAACAAAACGCACATGTGACCATACAATAGATGCATCTATTAAAATTATATAATAGTAAACGATCCACATGGCAGGTGACTGGGCCCATATATATATCACCTTCTATTCGTTCCAGAAATCAAGGGATTCAGTCCCAACCTTAACTGGTATATCATGAGAATAAGCAGCACAAGAGAACTCTTGAAGAATCTTCTATTTCTTCAATGTATGCCAATGTGAATTCTCAATTAATTTTCGCATCAATAAACCGGGATGGCCAACCGGTTCATGCCAACTGTTGTTTATTTCAGTAAATATTTAATTTACTATAACATGTGATTCCATCATCATGCTTGTACATCTGTAGTACAGATAGAAGAAAAGTCGGGCAATCTTTCATATTTACCCAGTATGTTATAGCAATATGAAGATAATCAATCTTTCTTTAATTTATAGTCTCAACATGCCAATCATTTTGGCTAATACATTTGAAACTCATAAAGTTTCTTTTGAGACTTACTACAATATCAATGTCAGGAATAATTTTATTTATCCGGATAGTAACAAATTAGCTCTTCCGGAGCTCTTAATTAATTTTGTACTACAAGATCTTTTGTCACACCATCCATATGGTGAATGTCTCCTTCACGGAGAAAATCATATCATAATAATTGTCATGGTCAAAATCATCATAAACAAAATCATTTCTTGCTTTACTTTTGCCTTTAATAACCTTTTATAAGGCATGTCCCAATATTTTTTGGCATACCACATGTACGCAACCAATGACATATTCATTATCTTTATTTCTCTCAAACCTTCCTTAGAGGTGAGCTGTAGTATTTATTCAACCATGCATAAATACATTCTTGTACATAATTTGTATCACATATATATTTTCACACTCACTTCAGGAATGAGTCTGCATTTACAATGCTTATCACAAGTCGCATTCTTTCAAAAAATGGACTATAATCGTCTGAACGTGCCTTATATTTACGCACCAAATTGATACACATTTCCTTCACCTTTGAAGGATTATTTTGAGAACCCTTATTGTTCTCCTTTTTATAATTACCATAATGATGACTGTTATTATTTGATCTTCTGGCACGCCCACGTTCATTAGTCAACCACTTGTCTTTGTTTAGACTTATTATGCACATCTAACACATTCACTTCAAGAATGGAGCAAATCAAGTGGGACAAACTTCATGCCTTTTCATGAAAAATATATTATTTTCTTTCGTCATCAATATATCATCAATATGTTGCATTGGGACTCAAACCCAATGCCTTACCCATATAAAGACATGTTAGGCCATAACGAGTTGGGACTCGAACCCAACTTTTACAATCATGGATCATCAGGATTCAAAACCCGATGTCTTACCCTCATGGTGCGTTGGGACTTGAACCCACCGTCTTATCCTTATATAATGTTTATCACAAATGGTCTGATTCACAGCAGGAATGGAATATAATTTTATGTAGCCACAGAGTAAAATCTATCATAAAAATAAGCAAAATAGAAATGATAAGAACTATTATCAATAAAAATATGATAGAGTACAAATTCGTGTACTAGTATCCTACATATAAACATGTCAATAAGAGAGTCACCATGTAGCGTTATTACTATGTGATGTATTACTGCAAACTAATGCATAATGATTAAATAAAATACACACAAGAATTGAAACACATAACTAAATGTACTTAACTTAAAAAAACAAATAATCTTATGTAATAACTATTGCTAGCATATTCTGTTTTAATACAGATGATGTCAAAATAGGCTAGTAAAACATAATGATATCACCTTGTCAATTATCAGCATAAAAATATTGCATCTAATTAGATTAGGCCATCGATCTTAAAAGTCCTCGTTAATACATAACATGACCAGAATGCTTTTTAATGTTTCACAAAGATCTTTTAATATCATGAAAAATTAATGATAGCATGATGTTATAATTGTATAAGATAAATTTTAGAACTAGGAACAAAGTTAGTGGACATATACAGCCATACGAGCATGAAAACTTAAAATCTAGCTTAGTTTTTTTTTTCTAAACAAAGCAACTACAAATCTTAAATTTTAACATAAGCTAAATACACAACTTATGGTATAATTTAAAAAATAATACTCTCTGGACAATAGAGGCAAACTAAACATTAATATGTCATACGTAATAATGCCCATATTTCCAATGATTCAACCAAATTGGTTCAAGGTTGTCGACCATTCATATCTTCTAGGTTGATTAAAGCTTCGTGCTGATAACGTGTTACAAAACTTAGCTCAAAGTAATAATATAAAACAAAAAGATAGACAACAATGTAGAGAGAAAGAGACAAGAGAATCTATTTCTTCCATGTATTCAAGTGTATACAATGTGATGCCAAAACCCTTTATTTATAGGATTACATAGAGGCATACAAAAGAATGCCATAAACATGACAACTAAACATTTGAGATCATGGAGGAAGATCATGGGGAGGTTATGGAGGTGTGGGAGTTATAACTATAATGGTGAGAAGTAGTGGGAGTTATCTACATAATGGAGAAGAGTAGTGGGAGTAACTTCTTTAGGAGTTATAGACATCCACTACAAAATAATATTTCATAACAATAGTGAAGTTTTCAAATTTTAATTGTAACTTCTTGGAGATAATTTTATCCATGGTCATTGAACTTTTGTATTTGTTACCCAAAAGTCACTTTTCTTTTTTTTGTTGCGTAAAAATCATTCAACTTTGTGTTCATTACACAAAAGTCATTTTTCTTTCTTTTGTTACACAAAAATCATTTTACTTTGCTCTAGTTATTACAAAAGTCACATTTTTACTTGAAAAGTCTATTATGCCCTTGATATTATATAAACCTTCATATTTATGTAATACCTTCTATATTATATACTATATAATATATTTTTAACTATGTATTTTATTTATTATTTTTGTAATATATTCGTATATTTAATTTTTTCTTAACTTTAATTTCCAAGATATATTAGTAGCATTAAAAAACAACTTTTTTTCAGCAATTCCTTTTTTTGAATTTAATTGACCGACCAACTTTGGTCGGTATGCCCTTCCGACCTTCAAAATACCGACCACACGTTAATGGTCGCGTTTTGGACGATTATTGGCCATCACCGACAAACTTTGGTCGATTTTTTTTTGACGGTTTTTCCCGAATTTCTAGTAGTGTAATTTACCAAATAACCAATTGCCCAAGTAAATCCCCAAGAAAATATCTCCAGCTAAATTCGCATGTAGTACCTAGGGATTTTCCTTCAGATTAACATATGATTTGTTCCTCATTTTCTTTGTTTGTTTACCTGCGAATTTTCTCACGAAAATGTACTTGCCGATTTATTTCTCTTCTAATATATATTAAAGTTACTGACAAATTTAATAACGCTACTAATATATTTTAAAAATTAACGTTAAGAAAAAATTAAATATACGAATATATTATAAAAGAACTTGATGTTGCAATCTCTTCCTTGCCTCTTGCCTCTCTTTTTCTTGCACTAAACTATGAAAACCTCGATACATAATCCTTGGGCGAGCTTGACTTTATATAGGTTAAGTGAAATTTCCTCCAGACTTCCAATTTTACCCCTGACAAGTCTTTTCCGGAACTGGGACTAGCACGAACGCGCTACTGCTCGCGCTAGAGGTCGCGCTAGTTGACTGACATTCTGCCTCCCGCATCTGGACTAGCGCGATCGCGCTACTGCTCGCGCTAGAGGTCGCGCTATTCCGGGCCTTTATTTCCTCGATTTTTTTGTCTAGTCTTCGCGCACACTCAGCCCCAAGGGGTATTTCTTGCTCCAAAGTAGCTCCAATCTCAACTTTAAGGCATTACATAGGCTTCTCGTCCTGCAATGTGTAANAACATGACCGAATGCTTTTTAATGTTTCACAAGATCTTTTAATATCATAGAAAATCAATGATAGCATGATGTTATAATTGTATAAGATTAATTTTAGAACTAGGAACAAAGGTAGTGGACATATACAGCCATACGAGCATGAAAATTTAAAATCAAAGCTTAGTTTTTTCTAAACAAAGCAACTACAAATCTTAAATTTTAACATAAGCTAAATACACAATTTATGGTATAATTTAAAAATTAATACTCCCTAGACAATAGAGGAAAACTAAACATTAATATGGCATACGTAATAATGCCCATATTTCCATTGGTTCAACCAAATTGGTTCAAGGTTGTCGACCATCATATCTTCTAGGTTGATTAAAGCTTCATGCTGATAACGTGTTACGAAACTTAGCTCAAAGTAATAACATAAAACAAGAAGATAGACAACAATGTAGAGAGAAAGAGAGGAGAAAATCTTATTTCTTCATGTATTCAAGTGTGTACAATGTGATGCACAAACCCTCTATTTATAGGATGATATAGGTAATACAAAGGGACTCCATAAACATGGTATTAACTATTGAGAACATGGGGGAAGATCATGGAGGTGTGGGAGTTACATCCATAATGGTAAGAAGTAGTGGGGGTTATCTACATAATAGAGAAGAGTAGTGGGAGTTATATTTGATTAGTGGACATCCATATAAATATGTATTTCATAACATAAATATATTTATCTTTAGTTTTGGGATTGTTCGATTCACATAATAGTGATATGGTGATTATAATGTAGCAATTGCTTATACTGTGATCTATATGAAGGATTGTTATACGGCTAACAAAATATTGCATCCTCTTACTTTCAGATTTTATATTGGGATTAATTATTTCAATACTAGTATCAACTATACTACCCGTTAGAACGTTCGAACTCTTTTGTACATAAAAATGATTCGCGTAGCAACTTTTAGTCCCTGCTATTAGAGTTTAGCTGGTATTTAAAAAATTATTATCAATTTTGACAAAAATACCCCTACCTAAAATATGGAACAACTCAACCAATCATTGCTGGATTTCAAACTTTGATTAGTAAAACTCCAACACATTGTATTGAAATACAGAAATACTCTACAACTAAAGTTTGAAAACCTGTAATAATAAAATTCCAGCATCATATGCTGAAGCTCAACCTTGATGCGTGGTGTGGTCGATGTGTACATGATGCAAAATGTAGGAGAAAGTATTTTGATCATATATTCTTGTAAACAAGCCTCTCATCATTACTACTAACATTTGATATTTTTGACTGTCATGACTCCCTACGAACAAAATAAATAAAGGAAGGTTGTGATTAGAATTTAGAATCTGAACTTTATTGTGAATCCAACCACTAGCAATACGAAGCTCTGTTCCCAAATTAAAACGTTGAACGACTTGATTTATTAAATTCAAATATATATTTGTAGCAATAGACATAATCATGTTGACGAAGGCATACATCAACCACAAGAATCTTTACTGAAGTTTGAACTTATTAAGATTCGAATTCCATGAATAGTTACTAGGGGTTTGAAACTCCAATAAATATTTGAACTTCGGGAATCATTGGTAGAGTTTTAACTGATATAGCTTTAAACTCCACGGATAATTGTTGAGTTTTTACTTTTTCAGGTTCCAAACTTTCATATAATACTAGAGTTTTACCTTTAGGGAATTTTTGAACTCCAACATATTATGCTGGAGTTTCACTTGTCAAAGCTTTGAACTCCAATATCGATTGCTGGAGTTTTATTTTTTTTAAATCAAAGGCTACTAAGTTGCTTGCTTAGTAGCTATTTTTTTTATTTTTTTATTAATAATCAAGAATATAATATAAAGCTTTTACAAGTGAAAGTAGTAAGAACTTGCAGTAAGTAAAAATCTACTATTCAAGTGTTGGAGAACACCACTTGAATTTTACGATATGTTTTACAAATAAAAGCATATAGGTCATCAAACGTGTACATCATGTCCATCCTAATATGTATCCAAAGATATATCGTATTCATGAATAATTGGTCTCTATATACCCTCCTTATTTGCCGGTTAAGCTCACTTGTTGCTCTTTTTTTATTCTCTATCCGACCCTTGTGTGGCCATATGTGCAAGCCAATTTGGCTAGTTTTACTATATATTTAGATTTCAATGACCAACTACCTTCTGCAATGTGTTGATTTCACTAACAAAATGGCGAGAATATAAAAATATTTTCAAAACTATCCATGCTAGTATTGCAGCGCCAAAGTATATCTTCCCTGGTCTTCATCCGTATGACTATGTTATTTCGTTTTTCTTCATCGATTATAACATTGAGTGACCAAATTCTAGTTCCCGCAATGAACCCAAAATGACCGCGTTCATTCGAACAATGGCCATTGACGACGTCCACAATATATCTTAATAAGAGATATGATACGGTTATATGCAATATAATTTACCTAACTATGAACCAAGGTTGAATCCAACAGAGAGCTATGAAGTATTCAAGCTGACTTAATCACTAAACAATCTGATGGAACAAAAGAACAAATATACTTGAGCTTTGTGAATATTAACTAATGAATTAAATTCAAATAACTAACAATAAACTAAAATAAAGCAGTAAACAACTATTGAAATTTGCAGATGATAAAAAAACCTAGGGTAGAGAATCTCTCAAACTGTCGAGGTAGTTTTGAGTTAACTCTTAAAACTTTGTTTGACACTCTTCTATTAATCTTGGACCCAAATTTGCTTGCTAAAATTTTCCAACTACTAATGACGTTGTTCTTAAACTATTTTTCTCGAAATTAATACAAGACAATAAACTCGTCCAATTAAAGTTCACAGTCAAATCACGACATACCTATAATAATTTAAGTCGAGTTAATTAATCCCTTAATTACCTATAATAATTTAAGTCAAGTTAATTAATCCCTTAATTTAACTCGAAGTATTGTTGTTTGACTTACCCAAACCTGTAAATCTTTTTCAGAATAAAAAAGTAACAGAGCATAAATAATTGTAAGCTCAAATAATTGAATTCATTAAAATCGCAGTCAAAGCGAATAGAATAAGTATTAATGATTCAAGAATATTTACTCAAACCACCCAACAACAAGTTCATCAATACCTTATATAAAAAAATTAACTACTCATGTGTCGCGCCCCCTTTTTTCCATCTTTGCAGCGGAAGTCAGGGTTTCGACATTCATTTGGGACAACTCGTTTCCTTTTGGGAAAGGGGTACAAAGTTGAAGAGTCGCCACCTGACGGATTTAAGGTGCGTTAGGGCACCTATTGCAAGTAACTCATAAAACCGGTTTGTGTTACCAGAGATTGGGTAAGGGCTTGAAATTACCTTGAGTGGAAGGTGTTAGGCACCCCTCGAGGTCCACAATGGTGGGTCCCGGCAAAACTCATTTTGTGAATTAGTCATTTAACAGATAGGCAGTCTAAGCACACATATGAGATAAAGAAAATTTAACAGATAAGCAGTCTAAGCACACATATAAGATAAAGGAAATTTAACAAATAGGCAATCTAAGCACACATATGTAAATAAGATGAGGGAAGTCCTAGGTTTGTTAGACTATAGGATCACATCTTTACAATACCCGGTAATCCTTCCTCAACTAGAGGGGCTACACCTGGTATTAGCGCACAGGTCATCATATCCTTTTACTACCCAATTACCCTCCCCTTGGCGGTTATATTAGCGATTTTAATTAGACGAACTCTATGCGAGCATTACCCGTCCCTTCCTTTTGGTCCCGGAGGTGTTTAGGACCTCGAATTTTAGGCAGTTCTAGACTCTCCTAAGGTGTTTAAAAGGAAAAATCTAAGCGACAACAAAGAACAAACAGGAATGTCAAGTAAGAAACAATTAAGGGGGCTCATGTTTACCTCCACAAATAAACAGACAATTAGCACGTCTCAAACAACAAATTTCAGATATTTTGGAAAGGTCCTAGAACAGGATATCTAGGTGAGCATGACAAGCAGAGAATATGCAGCATTGTGTAAAGGCGAAGCGATAGAGACCTAATCAGTTTGCCTACTGATTTTAGAACCTATTGAATCTGGACAGTCACAAATAAGCAAAGCATAGTTTCACAGTTTTTATTAGACCTTGATTACCTATAGGCTTGCCTAGGCGTGGATCTGTAATACCCTATAAACATGTTGTCTAAATGCAATCAGAGTTATGGGAATCAGTTTAAAACAGTTTGAATTTTTTAAGTCCTATAGGCATGTTGGTCTAGGTGCTGAATATTACATTACAGAATTAGTTTATACACACTTATCTCTATGACATCTAAGTGTTGGGATTGTTTTTAAACATTTTATAGATAAGATATTTATTGATTTGGGCGATGTAGACGTGGTTTAAAGCGAATACAAATATAGTCCTAAGGCAGGATCTCTAATGCAGAGAAAGAATGGAAGCTTTTATTAGGCGGAATTATAGCAGTAACTTAATAACAGGATTTCTAGGTGATCATGATTATGCCGAAACAGAATTTCGTAACGAATAAGGTAGTGTGCCTATAACATGTTGTCCAGTATGGCAAGTGATCCTAAAAGCATGGCTTCTAAAGCACGTAAACATAGTACAAACCGAAAGCATGATTTCTAATGCAAGTAAACATAATATAGACCTAAAGGAATGATTTCTACCCGGTTCCCCACAAAAATTATATAAGAATCCCCCCTTTTACTAATTTCTCCAATATCTATTTACAAAGATCATCATTGTCGATGCCCCCTTTTTCTCGCGAAATCGGGTTTATGACATTTGGGAGGACAACTCGTTTCCTTTTGGGAATTGGGTTTGAATTGAAGAGTCGCCACCTAATGATTAAGTGCATTAGGACACTAAGAAGAACTTTGATTTAGAAAACCAGAGATTGGGTTAGGGCTTGAAATTATCCTGAGGGGAAGGTGTTAGGCACCCCTCGAGATCCACTAGTGTGGTTCCCGACCATACTATAGTTGTGACTTTAAGTGCAAACAACAAATAGACAAATAGGAGTTACAAATATGAGGGGGCGAGGGGTTTTTACATAATTGTTGCAAGTAATTGCAGTTAAACAAAGTCAAAGAAACTGAAATTTGAGAAGAAGCAGTTTTAAAATTGTGAATAAACAAGTAAAAGAGGGGGATTTTCACATAATTGTAGTAAGTAATTAAAAAAAGTTAAAGAAGCTGAAGTTTGAAAAAAAAGCAGTTTTGAAATTCTGAATAAAATAAATAAGTAAAGGAAGGGGGTTCCTAGGTTTATAAAGAATATGGATCACCCCACACAACACCCGGTAACCGTTTATACACGTGGTGTTAGCGTGTGGTCATCATATCCATATCTACCCTTTCCCATCCCGTTAAGGTATTAAAGCGCGAAATAGTCTCGTTTTCTTATTACATGCTATTACCCGCCCCAATCCTATCAGTCCCAGAGGTATTTGGGACTACTAATCCTAAAGGGAAGGGGTGTGAGGTTTTATAGTTTCAAAGGACAAAATTCTAAGGCGACAATCAAAACACATATGTAACAAATATGGGGAGAAGCACATAACAGATAGAAAGGCTCAGACAAACCTCCTTAAAAAACAAAAAGAAGCATATAGTTTAGCATGTCTTACACGTACTGATTAGGGTCTGATTAAACTTTAAGAGTTGTGGCAAACTTATCTATTACATATTTCAGATAAGAAGCCCGAATCAGGCCTGCCTGCTGGTTGTAGTTACTAGAATCTGATTCAAATTACGAGTTACCCTATGGCTTGCCTAAGTGTTAAACGAAAACCTATAGGCATGATATCTATTAGTTTCAGAAAAGAAGTATATTGATTTTAAGTGAAAGAAATTGTCAATTACAGGAATATAAATTCTGCAGTCGTTATTGTTGCTACTGATTTTAGACTCATAAAAGCGAATGGACGATTCAGATTTAGTTGATGGTTCCTATAGGCATGCTTTCTAGGCGTTACTGATTTAAAATATTTTTTTAATCGAAACGAGAGTGCAGAAATCCTATAGGCATGGTATCTAAAATGATGTTAGTTATTTAAACCTATAAACAGGTTTGCCTAGTGACAGATGCAGATGCAAAATTCAGGAAGTCCTATAGGCATATTATCTATATGATATGCAGCATTTCAGAAATGACTTATAGACATGGACTTAATAGAATGCAGAAGTGCAGAAACCTATAGACATGGTCTCTATAGAAATGCAGAAGTGCAGAAAACTATAGACATGGTCTCTATATGAGATGCAGAAGTGAAAGCTGAAAACAGGATACATGAGTGTAGAAGTGTAAATATTCCCTATGAACATGATATCTACCCCCTTTGCATGCATGGTTACCCTTCACTTTTTCACTAATCACCCTAGAATTTTATTACAAAATTGTTACAGACCAAAATAAAATAAGGAAATTACATCATAAAAATAAAATTACAACCAAGGAGAGCCTGATTCAGGTTTCCTTCCTGAAGCAAGAAGTAAACCAACTCCAAAGACCAAGATCCAAAGCCTTTCTCATTTGGGGTGTGTCAGAGTTTCCTAAGAGCCTCATGGACTCCGGGCAGTGCTCACACCCAAATACATTACAAGATTGAGACATAGTGCAGTGTGGAAGGGCCAGCCCTCAAGTGTCCAAGTTCAGAGGGAACTCAAGGTCCCAAGGCATGGCTCACAGGAGGGGGGGCAGAACTTAGAAACTAGGAATGAGTGTAAGTGCATAGAAGAAATTCTTAAAAGAGGAAAAGGGGAAGTGGCAAAGACAGGCTAGTGGGTATACATAGCAATAGGAAGTGCTGGCACACCCCACCAGCCTGTTAGAACACATGGTTTTGGGAGTTAGATCCCCAAAGGGATCAAATCCAAACATGGGAAATAACTTGCATATTGACATGTTCTGAACTACAACTCGAAGCACATAAAGGGAAACAGGGGTGCAGGGATTCACAACAGAAACATATGAAAGGAAATTAACATGCTAATTGACATTTAAACTTCACATAAACAGTAAATAGACATGGATGTAAAGGCTGTAAGTAAACACATTGGGATGATGCTTAAACCGAAACTAGAACATACCAGTCTCGAGGAAACAAGCAAAAGAAAGCAGTAGTCTTGTAAAACCAAAGTGCAAACAAGTAGTCAGAATGCTATGAGTTTAGAAGAGAACTGTGAGATTATAAGTGTTTGAAGTGTGTAATGTGTGCTAATCGTGTAATGTGTTGTCTTGAAAGTGCAGAAGGGTCATGCCCTTTTACAGTGTGGAAAGCAAGCAGAAATAGGTAAGAAAATAGTTTGAAAAATCAATTTCACAAGGTTTCCCTTTAATTAAGGGATTCTGATTTCAAACGGGTAAAAATAATTAAGGAAAGAGATTAATCAAACACCTTTTCAAAGCAGTACAAGAGGGGTAAATACATAGAGGTATATTTAAGGAAAAAGTCTTGATAGTACACGGTTTGTGCAAATAAGGCAAGGGAATCAATTAACAGCTAGTAAATCAAAAATTGAAGATTTTGTATGAATGAACCAAGCCAGAAAGATGGGAAAGATTTTGACTTAAGGAAAATCAGTAACAATCAATCAAACCTAAAAAAAGGATTCTGAATCAATCATAAGTTGGAAAACCTTTTCGGAAGAAAGAATTCATTACACATATAAAAGCATACAGCCACGCTTAAGCACGAAGAACTATCATGCTAATCGGTGGAAGAGTCTAGCATAGAAGAATTTAAAAGTTTCAGAATCATAAACAAAGAAGTTCAAACTTAGTTCATAGACTCAGAAATAAGTCTGAAAGAGTCTAGGGTTCTCAAACAGAACCCTAGTCTGATCATATGACCAAACTCGGAGGAAACCCTCCAAATTCTAGGGTTTCCGACTCGAGTCAAATACAGAGATGAGGAGGCAACAGGCTCAGAGATTTCTTTTTCAGAATCTCATGAGAAGACAAGCAAATACAACAGAAAATTCATGGCAAACAGAGTGAAGAAACTAACTCGAAGCATTAATGAGAGAACAGCATGGTAGTAGAAGAAACATGTTTAGAAAAAAACCTTTTAGAAGGGACTTAAACAGGGTTCAGTAGAAGAGAAAACAATAACACTTAAGAACACAATAGTGGAAATATGTTTAAAGAGGTCTTTTAGAAGTACTCAAGCAAAGTTCAGTAGAAGGCAAACAAACTTAAGAACTCAGTAGGAAATACATACAGTAGAAGAACACAAAAATACCAGAAAAGTATAGCAAAAGAACATATAGGTATCACAGTAGAAAAACAAAGCACAGAAGGACATGTATAGTAGAGAGATAGCATAAGAAAGCAGTAGAAGCACATGCGTGACAAATACACACAAAGAAAGGAAAAGAAAAGTCGGAGAAACATTTTGAACCTTTCAGAAAACCCTAAATCGAAGAGAAGTGATTTTTAAAAGATAATTTTGAAAGAAAAAATTGGGGAAATTGTTTAAAAACCCAAGTAGAGCAAAGATATGTGACAAATCTAAGAAAAATCAGAGAGAACCTCGAATAGTTAGGGTTTCAGAAGAACCCTAGAATGAGAAAGGCTTGGAAAAGGTCCGATCTGAGTCGGATAAGTCAGAACTAGGCTCAAAACACCATAGTGTGCCGGAGCTGGGCCGGAGATGGCCATAGAACCTTGAATCGACGAAGATTTGAACGGACACCATCGAGGTCAGACCTCGAAACTTCGAATACCAAGTGTTTAAGAGCAGAGGGAGATGAGTTTAAGCTATCCATGGCCTGAGAGTCCACGGATTCCGGTGAGATTGAGGTTGAAGATGATGAGAGAGGCTAGGGTTTCGAGAGAGTTGAGAGGAGAGGGATTTCAGAGGCGGCTGATAGAAGAGAATTAGGGGGGTTAGGGTAGTCTTTGGGATTAAAAAGGCAAGGAATGATCGTGACCGTTAATCAAAATGATCAACGACCTGGATTAGAAGAGAGGGCCGGGCGGTTTAAATTGGTTGGGTCAGAGGCGGGTTGGATTGGTTGGGTTGGTCTGTTAAGAGTTTTAAATTGGGTCAATTAGGGGATCAATTTGGGCCATAATTGAAACGAAATGGGGCCATATTTTAAATAGCAGTTTTTCCCCTTTTTAATTTATAAAAATAGTAAAATGATTTTGAAAACAAATTAAAAGTACTGGATCAGTTAATAATATATAAATATTAATTTAAAAATATTGGAACCAATTTCATAATTATAAAATGCTGTTAATTCTGAAAATAGGCTAAAATTGTAATTATATGCAATTTGGCTTTTAAAATACCAAATAAATTTGTAAAAATGTATAGAAATTACCCTAGCTACATTTTGGTTTAAATATGAAATAAAATAAGTTATTCACCAAATATAATAATTTTGGGAATAATTATTGGTTTTTGTACTGCTAAAATGGGCAATAAATTGATTTAAAAATCCTTTAAAAATTAGGAAAAATACTAAAACACTTGGGCATACTTATATATGTTATTGTGAAAGTATTTGCATGTAAAATACATAGGGAAAAATTGGGTATCAACAGCTGCCCCTCTTTACCCGGGAAGGATGAAAAGACTTGTCGGGTAAAGACATGATGACCAATTTTGACCGAGTGAAGTGGTTTTGAAGAGATTGACCGTGCTCTGGTTCTTGAGCTGCCTACATATCACTGGTCTTACAGGAATCAGGCCATATGTAGTTCAGGATCCGTCGGCGGGATATGCCGATGGAGATCTTTCAAGAACGGACGCGATATTTAGGTTGGGATGGATGGTTAAGATTAAATAGGGCTGCGGGAACTGGAGCGGGATCGCTCCTACTGAGACGGCCGTTGCTAGCCGGTTTACCTGCAGATAAGCAATACGCGCATCTATTGTGCATAAATTTAAACATGATGCAAGTTCCCGTTGGACCATGAATGCTGTCTTTGGGCGGTTAGGATGGCGTGTTTAGACCATGATGTCCTGGTCTATGAAGCATATAATAAAGGATTCGCAGGCTATGAAATGATGCTCTCGGGCTATGACAATGATGCCTCCGAGCGATGATGCCTTTGAATAATGATATGCAAGAGATAAAAGGGGTCCTCAGGCCATGGCATGGCGTTCTCGGGTTATGCGAATGGTGCCTCCGAACAATGACGCCCTTGGACAATTTTGGCGATTTTTCAGCCCATGAAATGCAGTAGGTGGCGATCTTTCAGCCCATGAAAGCGTAAATAAAGTGGCAATATTTCAATCATGCGAAATGTAAGTAAAATGGCGATCTTTCAGCCGATGCAGGATTTGAATGAAGCGGCGATTTTTCAGTCGATGCAAGATATAAATAAAGGTGGCAATATTTCAGCCGATGCAAGACATAAATAAAGGTGGCGATCTTTCAGTTGATGCAAGACATAAATAAAAGTGTCGATATTTCAGCCGATGCAAGACATAAATAAAGGTGGCGATCTTTCAGCCATGTAGGATGTAGATGAAGGTGGCGATCTTTCAGCCGATGCAGATGGAGACAGGGCTTAGTCTCGGAAGGCAGAATGGTAGCCTTATGCAATGCAAAAAATATAGATGGATGTAGAGCTTAACCTCGGAAGGCAGAATGGTAGCCTTATGCAATGCAAGAAATGCAAATGGAGGTAGAGCTTAACCTCGAAAGGCAGAATGGTAGCCTGATGCAATGCAAGAAATGCAGATGGAGGTAGAGCTTAACCTCGGAAGGCAGAATGGTAGCCTTATGCAATGCAGGAAACGTAGATGGAGGTAGAGCTTAACCTTGGAAGGTAGAATGGTAGCCCTATGCAAGAGATAAAAGGTGAATAGCAATAAAATTTTCTTAGCTGATAGCTGATTGCTGATTGTGATATTGTGGATGCCGGGGATATTGTATGCGGATGGCAAATGTGAATAGGTGCGACAGTTCTGAGAGTTGTATTCTGAATAGTATGGGTGTATAATATATTCTATGATTTTGCGACTTGGGTGCCTGCATCCAAAGAAAAATCGTGAGTTTTGTAAGGAGAATGGTTAGTTCGTGTCCCCGCTGCCTTTGCTTGACCTGCTTGGCTCTATTTTTGGTGATACTGTGCGTATCATTGGGGGTAACGTTGCTAAATAGAGCAATTTTGGTAACAGACATGCATGAGTTTGTAAAAATATGACATGAGTATATATTTGAGAAATAGTTTTTAGATGAACCGACGACTGTGACGTGGTTCAGGACATTGCAACCTCTCTTGCTTCGGAATTTTGAGGGTCCTCCTCAAAATTCTACCCCAATTTACTAGGTTGCTGCTTCTGACGGTTGCTTGCGATGATCGGCTGAAATTACTTCGGAATTTTGAGGGTCCTCCTCAAAATTCTTCCCCAATTTCCATTTGCGGGGAAAATGAAAATTTTATTGAATTGTGACCGAACCCATAAGGCTGCCTACGTATCCCCTCCTAAACGGGAATCAGGTCAGACGTAGTTCAAATTACATAAGGAAATCATAAATGGTTACACATAGTATCGCTTGACTGCATCTGAATTTATCGGCTTTGGCCAAACTTCTCCATCCATTTCTGCAAGTATGAGGGCTCCTCCTGTTAGAACCCGGTGAACCATATATGGACCCTTCCAATTGGGAGAGAATTTCCCTTTGGCTTCATCTTGATGTGGAAAATCTTCTTTAACACCAGCTGCCCCGGTGTGAACCGTCTTGGTTTGACTCTCTTGTTGAAAGCTCTGGACATTCTGTTCTGATAAAGTTGACCATGGCAAACTGCATTCATTCTTTTTCCATCTATAAGAGCCAACTGCTCGTAATGACCTTTTACCCACTCTGCATCGTCGAGCTCAGCTTCCTATATGATCCTTAGGGAAAGAATTTCTACTTCGGCGGGAATGACGGCTTCTGTACCATAAACCAACAAATAGGGAGTTTCCCCAGTTGATGTGCGGACTGTGGTGCGGTACCCCAATAAAGCAAATGATAACTTCTCATGCCACTGCTTATGCTTTTCTATCATCTTCCTTAGTATCTTCTTAATGTTCTTGTCGGCGGCTTCTACAGCTTCATTCATCTGGGGCCTGTAAGCTGTGGAATTCTTGTGTTTGATCTTGAAGGTTTCACACATAGCCTTCATCAAGTCACTGTTGAGGCTGGAACCATTGTCAGTAATGATTGATTCTGGAATTCCGAATCGACAAACGATACGGTGACGGACGAAGTCTGCCACGACTTTCTTAGTCACTGCTCTGTAAGATGCTGCTTCAACCCATTTGGTGAAATAGTCAATTGCTACTAGTATAAACCTGTGCCCGTTTGATGCGGTAGGTTCGATTGGTCCGATAACATCCATTCCCCATGCGGCGAACGACCATGGTGAGCTTGTTGCATTAAGCTCATTTGGAGGCACCTTTATCATGTCGGCATGTATCTGACAGCGGTGGCACTTTCGGACATACTGGATGCAGTCCGTCTACATCGTCATCCAAAAATAACCTGCCCGGAGTATCTTCTTGGCTAAGACAAAACCGTTCATATGTGGTCCACAGGTCCCGGCATGAATTTCCTCTAGCAGTTTAGATGCTTCCTTTGCGTCGACACACCTTAGCAATCCCAAATCAGGAGTCCTCCTATACAGGATTCCTCCGCTATGAAAGAAGTTGTTGGACAATCTCCGAAGTGTGCGCTTCTGAGTATGATTGGCAGGCTCCGGGTACTCTCCTTTTTCCAAATATTCCTTGATATCATGGAACTAAGGTTTTTCGTCTGCCTCATCTTCAACATGGGAACAGTAAGCTGGCTGATTATGACTTTTTACTAGAATGGGATCAATGAAATTCTTGTCGGGATGCTGTATCATGGATGATAGGGTAGCCATGCATCAGCGAACTCATTCTGGATTCTGGGAACATGTCGGAATTCCGTCTTCGTGAACCTCTTTCTCAGTTCCTGTACATAATGCAGATATGGGAGTATCTTGGAGTTCTTGGTTGCCCATTCTTCTCGTACCTGATGTATGAGTAAGTCTGAATCTCCAATCACTAGCAACTCTTGGATATTCATGTCAATGGCCATCTTGAGCCCCAAGATGCAGGCTTCGTACTCAGCCATATTGTTAGTGTAGGGGAATCTGAGCTTGGCGGATACCGGATAATGCTGGCCAGTTTCTGATACTAGGACTTCTCCTATGCAAACTCCTTTGAAATTTGTTGCTCCGTTGAAAAACATCCTCCAACCATCATAGGACTCTGCAATGTCTTCTCCTATGAATGATACCTCTTCGTCAGGAAAATACGTCTTTAGGGGTTCGTATTCTCCGTCCACGAGATTCTCGGCATGATGATCTGCCAAAGCCTGTCCTTTGATTGCTTTCTGAGTTACGTAGACAATGTCAAATTCACTCAGCAGGATTTGCCACTTGGCTAGCTTGCCAGTGGGCATGGGCTTCTGAAAGATGTACTTCAATGGATCCATCCTTGATATGAGATACGTAGTATAGGCACAGAAATAGTGCCTCAGCTTCTGAGCTACCCAAGTCAAAGCACAACAGGTGTACTCTAACAGAGAATACCGGGCTTCATACGGGGTGAACTTCTTGCTGAGATAATAGATGGCCTACTCTTTTCTCCCCATTTCATCATGCTTCCCCAGAACGCAACCAAATGCTCCATCCAATACCGCAAGGTAGAGTAATAAGGGTCTACTTGGCTCGGGTGGGACCAAACTGGCGGTGTTGACAAGTACTCCTTGATTCTGTCGAAGGCCTTTTGGCAATCATCAGTCCATTTGGTAGCGGCCCCCTTTTTCAATATCTTGAAGATTGGCTCACAGATAACGGTAGATTGTGCTATGAACCGGCTGATGTAGTTAAGTCTCCCCAAGAAACTCATTACTTTTTTCTTGTTCTTTGGCGGTGGCAATTCTTGGATAGCTTTGACCTTTGATGGATCCAGTTCTATCCCTCGGCGAATCACAATGAACCTAAGAAATTTCCCAGCTGGAACCCCGAATGCACACTTTGCGGGATTCAGTTTCAGGTTGTACCTTCGCAATCGGTTGAAAAACTTCCTCAGATCCTCCATGTGATCAGTGGCTTTCTTGGACTTGATGATGACATCATCCACATATACTTCGATCTCCTTGTGTATCATGTCATGGAAAATGGTAGTCATGGCCCTCATGTAGGTGGCTCCTGCATTCTTTAACCCGACTGGCATCATTTTGTAGCAGTACATTCCCCATGGCGTAATGAAAGCCGTTTTCTGAGCATCTTCTTCATCCATCCAGATCTGATGATACCCATCAAAACAATCTACAAATGATTGCAACTCGTGCTTGGTGCAATTATCAATCAAGATGTGTTTATTTGGCAAGGGGAAGTCGTCTTTCGGACTGGCCCGGTTGAGATCTCGGTAGTCGACACAGACTCTGACCTTCCCGTCCTTCTTCTGTACTGGCACAATGTTGGCTAACCATGTTGGATACTCTACTATCCTGAGAACCTTAGCTTTGACCTGCTTAGTGACCTCTTCCTTGATTTTCAAACTCATATCTGGCTTGAATTTTCTGAGCTTTTGTTTTACTGGCGGACAGGCCGGATCATTCGGCAATTTGTGAGCCACAATAGATGTACTCAGACCAGTCATGTCGTCGTACGACCAGGCGAATATGTCTTCATACTCTCTTTGAAACTCTGTATACTCTTCCTTCTCTGATAGTGACAAATGAACGCTGATTCGTGTTTCTTTGATGTTTTCTGCATCTCCCATGTTAACAATCTCAGTCTTGTCCAGGTTGGACTTAGGCCTATTTTCGAAATTCTCGACTTTCTTAACAATCTCTTCCAGTATATCTTCCTCTGAATCTATGTCCGTTTGTTGCGTTGTCTCGTTGCATGTCACAGTCATTGGTTCATCAAGATAAGTAATAGTAATGTTGTATAAGTAAAGTAATGAGAGAGAATAATAAGAGTAAGGTTTATAAGAGAATTGATATGCTTTGCTAAATTCCATAAGTGTTTTGAACATTGGATCCCTTTTTACAGAAAATAAAATGCGAAAAGAAAGTAAACTAGTAAAATAAAATAGTGCATGGTGCTTGTTCAGCCTTGCTACCCCGAGGCACGCCGGGCTCTGGTGGTTCTGATGGTCCAGTTGTTGAGGCATGCTCCTCTGCTTACCGCCTGTATGGAAGGGCCTTCCTCCCCCTCCTCCTCGAGAACGACACAGCAATGCATATCATTGTCTTCTAGGAACGAATTCCTTATTGCTGCTGGGGCTTCTTCTTCTTCTGACCCATAGATGACCTTGGCCGGTTGGAAGGTCTGCTCCAAACGGGGTATCGATTGCTCCAATGGATAGTAGGGACCGCGCCAGGGTGGTGACCATTCATTGAATTCTTTCCAGGTATACTCATACCCCAATCCGAAGGTGGTGCCATGTTTCTTGAGCTTGATGGGCTTAGCGATTCCTTGGAGATTCTTGCCAAGTCCCTTGCCAGGTCATACCCGCTCCAGTTCAATATGCTTTCAATTTTGTTATCCCACTACTTATCCTTATCGACGGCGTTGACTCGCTCGATGTGGTGGTAAGTTTCTCCACCTATCTTTCTTCTTCCTCTGATCGCTGGGATGGTCTGGCGACTGTATATGGGATTGCTACCGTCGCCGTGAATGATCATCTCTTGGTGGTTCCACTCAAACTTCACTTCTTGATGTAATATTGATGCTACGACCCATGCAGCATGAATCCATGGTCGTCCCAACAGCAGGTTGTAGGACGCCGGCACATCTATTACTTGAAAATCATAATCAAACCAAGTAGGCCCCATTTGCAAACATAAGCTAATCTCTCCAATAGTAGACCTTTGAGAACCGTCGAAAGCTTTAACGTTGATAGCTCCGTCCTTGATTTCATGCAACCCTTTTACCAACGTCCTGAGTGTTACCAACGGACAAATGTTGAGGCTGGACCCCCCATCGACCAAAATTCTGGTGATAAAATAATCTTCGCACTGCACGGTGATGCGCAATGCCTTGTTGTGACTCAACCCTTCTGGTGGCAGCTCATCTTCGTGAAAATTAATCTTGTGACTTTCCAATACCTGGCCTACCATGTTTGCCATTTCTCCTCCAGTGATGTTGCTTGGTACGTATGCCTCACTCAGCACTCTTAACAAGGCATTCTTGTGTGCATGGAACTCTATGGCAAAGCAAGGATAGAAATTTGTGCCGGTGTTTTGTTTAGTTGATCAATGACTGAGTATTCCCTCGCTTGTATCTTTCTCCAGAGATCATCTGTCCAGTTTCAGTAATGGCTTGTCGACTAGAGGTCTGCTTACTCGACTCAGCCAAGTGTTCCGGGGTATAAACCCTGCCGGTTCTTGTCATACCTTGTGCCGCAACTGCTTTCCCGAACTTGGCTTTCCCTTTCCTTCTTGCCTCGGCTGTGTAGTCCCATGGTATGGCTTTTGTGTGGAATGGTGTTACGGCTGTCATTGCTACCGGAATGGGCACCCTTGCTTTGGAAGGTAATACAGCAACTTCAAATGTTACAGGCGCCTTTGGGGATCCAAACTCGACCTCAATTGGTGTTGGCGTCTTCGCAGAGGATGGTGTTTCAAACTCAAGTGGTATGGACATGTTCACCTCGGCATCTCCAGAAGGCTGAATCTGGACTACAATCGGGTTAAGGGTGAGTGTTGGTTTCTTTGGATCGTCGCCTTCTGCGATCAAGCCGATTGATCCTTTGGGATCCAAATCATCCCCTATTTCAATCATGTGAACACCTCCTCCCTTGTGGTCTGGTAGGGGGTTATTGCGGACATTCGGAGCAGGCTCCTTTGCCACGATGATCTTGTTGTTAATCAAAGTCTGGATCTTATCTTTCAGGGAGCGGCATTCATCAATGGTATGCCCTTTTATGCCAGAATGGTATGCACAGGTTTTATTTGGGTTGACCTATTGGGAAGGGTTTTCAGGGGTTATAGCAGGGATAGGGGTGACATAACCAGCAGCTTTGAGCCTTTCGGACAGCTGGTCAATTTGTTCGGCAATGGTGGTATACTGTTTGGGAGGTCTGCGGTCAAAATTTGGTCGAGGTCTAGGAAAGTTTTGACGAGGGGGAGGTGATTGATAGTGGGATTGTTGAGTGTTATATGCTTGGTAAACATGTGCTGGTTGGGAGTATTTGGGTGAAGCAGGTTGGTATGTAGGAGGTGGAGGTGATTGATAAGTAGGCGGTAGAGTTTGGTAGGAGGGTGTGGGTGTTTGGTAATTTGGGGTAGGCTGATATGTAAGTGGAGGTGTTGGATAAGTTTGGTATTTGACAGGTGATTTGGTTCTCTGTGCAACCATTATGGCGCCTACGTCCCTTTTCTTGGATGTACCACCAGACTGTAGAGCCTTATTGGTAGCCTGCAAGGCTTCAAAGTTCGTAACCATACCACTCTTTATACCTTCCTTGATCCTTTCCCCTAGCTTGATGATGTCAGAAAATTTATGATTCTCGATCAGCATCAGTCTTTCATAGTATGCGGATCCTGAGCCCGATCGAAAAACTTGTTCATTTGATCTTCCTCTAAAGCAGGTCGGACCTTAGCAGCCTCTAATCTCCAACGAGTGGCATACTCGCGGAATGTTTCTGTGGGTTTCTTCTTTAAATTCTGAATGTAAAACACATCCGGTGCATTTTCCGTATTGAACCTGAATCTATCCATGAAGTCGGATGCCATACTTACCCAGTTCGACCACTTCTTTGGGTCTTGGCTAATGTACCAAGACAGAGCATCTCCTTTCAGGCTCCTCATGAAAAGCTTCATGCGGATCTTCTCGTCTCTTCCTACTCCGACCAGCTTGTCGCAGTATGTTCTCAAGCGAACCCCGGGATCCCCTGTACCATCAAACATTTCGAACTTGGGAGGTTTGTACCCCTCGGACAGTTCGACATCGGGCTGTATGCATAGATCTTCATAGTTTAGCCCCCCAATTCCCTTACTTCCCTCAACGCCTTGAATTCTGGTGGTCAACCTTTTAAGCTTTTCGGCTAAATTTTTGATGAGCGAGTCCTTATCATTGGACTCGGGTGTGCTTGAGATGGGCTGGGTGGAGTGTGGCACAGTCTCCACGTAGATGGGGGTGTTGTGTTGGGTGTGGCCGTATTTATTTGTGGAGTTCAAAAGTTCCGGGATGAGTAGTGGAGTATTGTTGGGAGTGTGGAAAGTATTGCAGTGGTGGTGAGGAGCGGGTTGCTTTGGGATGTTTTGCGGAGGTATGGGATTTTGAGTATTTAGGAAAGTAACTTCTGGAGTGGTGAGGGAAAATGACAGACTTGCCAAATTCCGCACTTGATCAAGTTCTTCTTGGAACTTCAACAGTTTCTGTTCTAGTTGAGAGGCATTTTCCTTGGGGACCAGAGCACCACGAGTGACCTCTACCCGTTCAGCTGAGTTGTTCGAATCTTCCATTCCCCTTTTGCTTTTGTGTCTGACAGGACTGGGAAGAGGAGTAGGTGGAGGGCCCCTAGATCTTGTGAAATACGATGATGTTGCCAGAGTTCACAAACTAACCTTTGGGGAGGGGAATAATCAAAAAGGTAAAAAACAAAAGGGTGACAAGTTAGTAAGGATCATAAGGAAGGAAAAAATGTTGCAATATTTAAACACGTAGTGCAGGAAATATAAAGCGCGTCCTAATTTTGGGGACCTCGTTGTGCCCGAGGTAGGCCTAGCGACAAGTTAATTTGGAGAACTTGGAATGCTAGATGCCTCATTTTATTGATAAAAAGGTAGATGAAATGACACTAAATAATAAGAAAGAAAAAGTCACTAATGGCCATCGGCCTTATTACATCTTATAAAGCGAAAAATGGAAATTCCTATCTATTTGGTCCCAGAAGGACCTTCCCCAGACTCGGCATTGTTAGCTCCCTCGAACAGTTCTTCCAGCTCGCGTAGTCCTAGTAGCAAGTAAGCTCTAGCCAGATGTCCACCTTCATTTCCTTCAGCAATCCGGCAGTCTTCGACCCTCTTCAGAAACTTCCTTTCCAATTCCACTATACCTCGCTCTAAACAGACCAGTCGTTTGTTGGCGCTGACAGCCATATCCTTCCATTCTTCAATTAGTTTTTGATTGGCTTCTTGTATTTTCCGACGCTCATTTTCATATTCCCGCATCCTCTTGCGCAGTTGGTTGTACTTTACTTGTGCATCAGCCTTTTCATCGATGATCCTGTGACCTCGAACAATCCCGGGTTGA